>NC_000073.6:136301374-136488874 GCF_000001635.26 Mus musculus
AAGACCTGCCACATAGCAACATGACCAACGAGAAATCGGAAAGTCAAACAGTCTTCCAGAAGGCTCATCAGCATCATTTGCCATCTTGGCCTGACAATCATCAGTGAACTTGGTGACATAATAGACAAATGTCTGGATGCCTCCACTGAGTCACTCAACTACCTACATGATTTAGTCAGGGACATGTTCAAAGCACTTTCTTGAAGCCAATCAATGGAGTCATTTTTTGAGAGTCTCATGAGCTGATGTTGACTACGGAATGGGGTAAGTTTCATGAAAGTTGGATTTCAGCTTCTCTTTATTCTTCTCTACCCTCAAAGACCAGAGGACCCCAGGCTGGGCATTCTGATGACCTTAACATGAGGGCTTGTGAGTGCCAGGTTAGTCAATAAAGCCTAAGCAAGCCCAGGTTCTCCTGCAGTCTACCTATGAGAGTCAGTCGGAACCATCAGGTCAGGAGATGGCCGATGCTCACCCTTGTGCTCCTCACCTGTTTGTGTGGTGGCCCTTCTACACCTCTAGAAGAAAATTCAAAGAAAGTGCCAAGTCCCTCGGCAGAGGGCACTAGCTGGCATCCCTGTAATACGCGGTTTGTAGGGAATGAAAGAGATTTGGTTTCTTTTTGAGCTCGCGCACCCTGTTACCGACACGACAGTGTGGTTTCCTCGCTTGGCTTTGAAATACCGTAAACTCACAAAAGCTACTGTCGAGTTCAGAACAAACACAGGGGGTATGTTTAGTTATTTGTTTTTGTAGTAAAATAAAATATTTATTATCCGCAGACACCCACTGTGAACAGAGGGGGAGGCCACTGTGTTTCATCTTGCTCGTGTCATGTTTGACTTCCATTAGGGATGGATTACAGACCTGTGGGTTTTCATGAATTCAGGAAGTCCACTTTGAACACTGATTTCAAAGCCTACAGGGTATGGGAAGCTTGTAAGAACACAGCTCTGGAGGAAGGAACCTGTTGCATCTTGCCTGCACCTCGTGTTTGATAAGGCAGAATGGGGTTCCCTTCGAGAGAGAAGCCAGGACGCGTTTCCCTTAATAAGATGACTTTAAAGGAAGCCTGCCTATTGTTTCCTCTACACATTCCTTGAGGTGTACACAATTAATTCAGTCTTGGAATCTGGAAAAAAAATAAGCATTGTACCAGACCGCTTTGCCTCGCCTGCATCTCCAGCTTATCACAGGGAATGAGAAAGTGGGCGAGTCACCAGGGGCCACTGCCTTAACCCTTCCTGTTCACTCAAGAGGCTGGCTGGGCCCAGTCTTCTGTGTGTGTACCCATACTCATACCTACACAATTTGAACCTAGATGAAAGGAGACCTAAGGGGTGATGCGGACTACCCTAGCTGGGCATCTAGAGTCTAGTCACACTGGGGTCCAGTTCTGGGTGTCTCACTCAAGACTCCTGGACTCACTGGCTAGTGCCTGAGGGAGGGAGGGAGTCCTAGGCTAGAGATAATGATGAGCAGTGCCCTAAGATGCTTTCCTGGATAAGACAAGGGTAGAGATGAGTCCAGTTGATATCCTCAAGGGAATAAGACTGGTGTTTTGTGAGAAACACATTTGAACTCTTCCATCTAAGAAAGCCAAGAAAGTAATAACCAAGACTCATGGGAGATAAACCTATGAAGTCAGGCTAGAGATATTTAGAGAGAAAGTTCTTCTGATGCCTCAGGAGGCCAGAAACTCTGTATTAATGTGAAATCGGGAGAACGAGCTGTGGAATGTGGAAACGTGAATTGGCATGCAAGCACAATGACAGGGCTAAGGTGCCCTGGTCTACAGGGGAGAAGTTGTCCTCAGTTAATGTTTTAGGAGAAGGGAGAGTACCAGGTAGATGCATGCAGATAAGCAAAGGACGCCCTCAAATCTTAGCCTTCTTGGAAGTTCCCAACTGAGCTTGCACCAAAGGCATATGCTATTTCCTATTTCTTCTCAACCATGCCGGTCAACCGGCCTGAGTCCTTCAAACTTATACAACGGCAATGGTCCTAGTATGAGGACCCCTAGAGGGCAGAAACCAGAGAACATGGCAGAAGAGGCCACTTCTTCTTGTTCTAAGAAATACATACCACATAAGGATGTGAACCTAATCCAAGTTACTTTTCACAAGTTTGTTTTAAGGATAAAAACATATACAGAAGTATATTCCTCATACAGGGCAGTACAAAGAACATTCTCCCTAGAAACTGGAGGCTGGGGAAAAAGGGGAAAAACAGTGACCTGATTCTGGTGTTATGTATGTGCCAATTGCCCTCACTACCTTCGGTGATGTTATTTGCTGCAGAGTCTAGATTTGAAGAAAGGCAGCCCCTGAGGTACCTTACCAGTCCCCTTCTTGGTCTGGATGCACTTGGCTCAATAACTGAAAGAACATGGGTTCAGCCTCCCACAGTTGGCTGTGCTGGGGATTTGCTGCTAACCATAACGCAGGGCAAGCACTACACCTTTCTTGAACTGTTCTGGGGTCTCTGCCCACCTTGTTTTCTGAAATCTGAGCAATTGTCATACTAGGTAACCCTCACCATCTACCTGGTCAGAGCTGGGCTGTGCTCACATTTTCCCAAGACCTCCTAAGGCTTCTCAGAGATACAAGTTTCTGGTGCTGCTGTGACTAGCCATTACTTTTACCTTGGTGATCTGGGCAGGATTACTGAAGACCACGCTAAATGTCTGGGCTTCCTGTGCCCAGTCTTTGACTCCAGTCTACTGGCTTTTTCCATCTCTACATTCTTCATCTTTTCATGTTGTTCTTGCTTATTTGCATGCGTGCAGGCAGTCAACAAAACTCTAACAAAAACAAGCGGGCTTCCTAGCTCTCCCACAGCAAATGCTATCAGTCTGGTCTGTGTGCATGTGTATAGCAGTTCCAGCCACTGCTGTCCACTGTCACCCACCAATCACAGTAAGGTCAGGCAGGGGATACAAGTCATGTATCTCTATGTTACCTTTCCCTCTATATTTGAGAACAAAAGACCCATGAATGACTCAGAATTTGGCCCTGAGTTTATTCAAGATCCTTTACAGCCAGGACAGATTCTACATGAAATCATTAGAGTTAAAAAAAAATCAGGATTCTGTCTAGTGTATTCAACTTATCATTCATTGCCTCTTCGCCCTTCACTTCCCAGGTTCATCAATCATGTGTGACACTCGTCGGAAGACATGATTTACTTTGAAAACCACTAGAGCAGGCACTGTGCATGGGACTTGGGATCTGCCAGGCTGAGCCTCCTTTTAAGAACCTAGAGTGGGTGTACTTCAGACTTCTCATTCCAGAGCTGTCATTGGGGCCAAATATGGGGACATTTAGGTCATCAGTGATCCTGGTTGGGTCTCTTTCTACAACCTCTCCTATCCCCTGATTCCTCAGGCACAGGCCAAGGAAGCTGAAGAGTGAAGCATCTTGGGAAACTGAAGTTTTCTAAGTGTGTGTTCATGGCTGAATGAACTACACTGAATTGTGTAGTTTATTGCCTGATGCACGGGCATGCTCTGAGTGGGAAGACAAGGAGAAGAGCTGGATGACAGGCTACAGCTCTGGAGGACCAGTGTGGAGTCTAACAAGAAATGTATGTGGCTATTAATTATGTTCCAACAACCTAGGCTTAAGATGACTTGAACTGTGGTATGTGGAAATGGTCCATGAGAATTGACAGCATCTAACACAGCCAGGTCCAGAGACCAGAGCATATTCGGGTTCTATAAAACCTTCGCTACAATGTCACTCTTCTGGTCAATAGGATGGCAAGTGAAAGTAAGCCAGCAATGTGTGTCAAAATTGAATGATGTCATATGAGAAAAAATAGAAACTATGGCTGGGCTTATAATATTATCATTAATACAAATTATGTTTAATTAAGAATTTTTATTAGACTTCATCAACTCAAGTAATGAGGGTCTTTATTAAGACAAAATGCCAAGCAAAAATGATCTACTTTCAATACCTAAAAGCTTGAGGCCAAGCTGTCCATTCAGGGCTGGAGAGGGGTCCTGGCCCAGGAGGAGTCCTTTCCTAACACCTCACTTCCTAGTGTCTGATCTGAGCACTGAGCTGGGACCTGAGGTGCATCCAAGAGCCTGGCTTCTGGGGAAGGCTTAGACCGCACTCCTTTGCATGCACTGGGTCTGGACTCAGAAATGCAGATCAGTCACAGGAACATTCATATGCCTGTGTGCTGCCGCCACAAAGCCCCCACGCCACGCTGAATTCTGCCCCCCGCCCCCTCCCAGGATCAACATCCCTGCTAACGGGGTTTATTTGCTATGGAGGCCCTGCTAAGCAACAGGAAACTCACCTTAATTAATGTCAATATATTTCTTTACACCCACAGCCTCTTGGAGGAGCTAAAGCAAAACAAACCAAAGGGGGGAAGAATCTCAATTGATTAGGGGATTTTAAAAGAATTCTTTAATATTAGATTAAGCCCATTTTGATTGTAAATCTATTTTCAGCTCAACATTACCAAAGAATATTACAAGAAAACTCTGTTTTATGAAGTTATTATGATTTAAACCATTCTCTCTCTGCTATCCTCCCTGACTTCCCCTCACACACATTCGCTCTCCAGAGGATCTAAAAATAAGCCTCCAGCTATACATGTCAGTGCTCCAGGTTTATCCCACAGACTAAGGAATTTTCCACAAAATACTTTTATTATTTTCCAGGGTTCCACTATAGTATTTGGAAACAAAGGTGGCTTTAGGGCTGAACCATGAGGGAAATGAAATGGCCTAATGGGCAGAATCACCCTGTCGCCATAGTCCTGCTCACAGGGACCAGAGCTGGGTTTTCCAAAACCCCATAGTCCACTGGGTGAACTGGATTTAACAGCCATTTTGTGTCACAAGATATCTCTTCTGCATGCGGGTTTCAGCCATATTCTGAGTTGTGAGAGGAAGGTAAAATAACTCCCAAGGTGGCTTTTCAGGAAAGCCTAGGCTGTACCCTAGTGGCACAGTTCAGGGTCGCAGGCATTTTACAAAAGCAGTGTGCTATGGCTCTGGATATGTTGTGCAAACTCCCTTTTCTGCCCAGGACAGCGTGGAAGATTTGGGATCTGTTGATTTGATTCCAGAGACAAGAAGCAGGGAGAACAGGAAGTCATTTGGCAGCTGTCACACATTCCAAGGCCCATCTTCAGCATCTGCTGAGAGCCAGAAGAGAAAGTAGAAGATGGGTGGAGGAAGACATGTTTGTATGATGGTCTGGTCCCAAGATATCAACCACAGGGGCTGGAGAGATGGCTCAGTGGTTAAGAGCACTGACCGCTCTTCCAGAGGTCCTGAGTTCAATTCCCAGCAACCACATGGTGGCTCACAATCATCTGTAATGTAATCTGATGGCCTCCTTTGATGTACTGAAGACAGCTACAGTATAGTCATAAATAAAGTAAATAAATCTTTAAAAAAAGGTATTAACCACATATCCCCTCTTACTTAAACCAATAGATAGGAGTCCCCAGAGCTAATGGTTACATGCTACTTGTCCTTGTGTAGCACACCTTGGAACCTGGTTCAGCTAAACAGAAGCAAAGGATTTGAGCAGTTATCTTAAGTTGTGCTCCTAAGCCAGCTCAGTATAGAGAATCAATATAGGCATGCAGACAATTTTATGTTTTACTCTTTCCTTTGAATGCTTAACTTTCCCCCTTTGTACACAAAGGGTATCACTCAGGTATTCCATAGCTGAATGGCTCAGGGTGGAGATACTAAGAGCAATGTCTCAGCTGCTGGTGCGGCTGTCAATCTTATACAGTCACTAATTGTTTTGAGTGACACTGCCCACAGCTATCAATCAGTCACAGAGACCTTTTATGTGCCAATATCCATGTAGACTCCTGTTCCATGACTAAGGTAGCTCACATTTTTCTGTCTCTGTCTCTGAATATCTCTCTCTCTCTCTCTCTCTCTCTCTCTCTCTCTCTCTCTCTCTCTCTCTCCCTCTCTCTCTCTCTCCTTCTCTCCTCCCTCTTCCTTCTCCTTTCCCTCTTCCTCTCCCTCTTCTATCCCCCATATTTTTTCCCTTTCACTTTTTTGAGGCTGAGTCTCATGTAACCCAGTATAGCTGAAGATGACCTCGAACTCTATTCCTACATGCCCACACTTCTCAAGTGCTAGGATTACAGGTGTTCTCATGCACAGCTCCCTCTATCTCTTTATCATCTTCCCACATTTAAGAATTTTTAAAATAATTGCTTTAACCGCTGCAGAAGAGAGGTGCTATAGTTCTATGGTCCCTGGTCATAGGTGAAGCTAAGCACTGCGCAGAACGGGTTTCCTGATAAGCTGTGTGGTGGGAGTTGAGCCAGGTTCTCTCTGGAACAGCAGCTTGAAGATTTCTCATTTGAAGATGGCCAAGGATAGCTGAGAGAACTCCTGTGCTGCGAACATTCCACGGCTAAAGGAAGGCTGGATTTGTTGGGGCGTAGGTCTAGACCCTCCCTGAGAGTTGACACAGTAAGAAGCTTGCTGCTTTGTGTGTACCTGACATGAGAATACAGCTGTGAGCAAGCCATGACTTATGGCTACCATTGGGGGTGAAGGCTCTGTTCTAGTAGGAAGCATAGATAGAGTTTCCCAGGATGACTTCCCTTATCTGTGCCTACAATTCTCCATCTTCAGTTTTTTCCTCCTGCCAGTGTCTTCACGACAATAGAAATGTTGTGGATAAACTTAACACATGATACCCTGCTGAGGTTTTCATGTTCTGCACAGTAAGGTGGTGTCCAAAGACAATTGTCTGCTGCCTCTGCAGCAGCAATGGGCATGTTCCTGTTAGTGGCATTGCGTGTTCTCTTGGAAATGTCATCTCATTCTTCTTCATAGATGAACAAAGTCCTGCTGTGTGTACATTTACTCCACCCTTCATGGTTTGATAGTGGTCCCTCCGTTTCCTGGCTATTGTGAAAAACACATCAGTGAACATGGCCATGCAAGTATCTCAGTGGTACAGTAAATCCTTTGGGTCTATACATGAGAAGGGTATCGCTGGGTCAAATGGTGATTCTAGCTTTACGAGCTGAGAACCCTCTGTACAGTATGTGCATTGCTTTACTTCCCACCAGCAGCAGATCACAGCTCCACTCTCTCACATCCTCACCACCACTTCTTATCAGTTGTTTTCCGGGTGACGATCATTTTGACTTGTATGAGAGTCTAGAATTGTTTTGACTTTGTATTTCTCTAGTGGCTAAGACTGTTGAACAACTTTTTGACATTGACCATGAGAGAGGAAAAAGAGATCCTAAGAAGGGGACGAAAAATTCAAAGAGTGAAGGATTACACTGGACACGAAGACAGATTGACCTATCCTGACTGCGGGTGGCACCATGTGGGCATTGGTCTTGGGGAGCAAGGACTATGCAATAATGCATGATGGATAAGGACAGAAAACAGGGACAAAGAGGAATGGAGAACAACATGAGAACAATAAAACTGCCATAGTGAAATCAATGATCTCATGTCATATGCTAACTTAAAAAGTGTATAAAGTCAGTTGCATTGAGTATCTGAACATGACAAACAGAACAGGAAGTATACCAAATGAAACAGGAAGTATACCAAATGAAACAGGAAGTATACCAAATGAAACAGGAAGTATATCAAGTGTTCTGTGGCAGGCTTTAAAAGTTACTCCATCAGTGTTAATTTGTGATCATATGAATACTCACAGGTCATTGGAACTCTGGGTCACAGCTTATATGAACCATTTATGGAAACAAGGCTTCCTCCAATGCCTAAGCTCTGCTCTCACAGAATACATTTCAAGACAGTTTTGCTAAATGGTAATTTTTCAGGAATCAGAAGTGCTACACTTTGTCCTGTGAACTCAGGCTTGGTTACACAGAGCTCTCGGGGATCATAACACCCATAGAGGTCACTCTTCACATCCTGCACTTCTTGGTGCCATAAGATCCCTGTAATCATTGATTGATAATTCTCTTGATTATTAATGTAATGAGGTTTAGAGTTACCATGGACACAGAATTCTGATGTGTGGTCATGAGGGTTTCCAGATTGGGTTACTCAGGGATGAGAAGACCCCTTCCAACTGTGGGCTTTACCCTTCCAGGGGTTGTAGTCTGAGACTGAGTAGAAGGGAGAAAGCAAGTAGGCACAAGTACCAATCTCCTTCTGCATTCTGAGTCTGGAAGCAGTGTAACCAGATGCCTAGATCATCTGCTACCATGCCTGCCCACCATGATGGATGTGCCCTTGAACTTTAAATAAACCCTTCCTGTCTTAAGTTGACCTCTCTTGGGTATTCTGTCAAGGCAACAATACAAGTAACTGATATGCTCTGCAACCTTACATTATAGGAGCATGTTATAACTTGTAGAACATAAAAAGCCCGAGGATTAATCTCTCCTGGACAAAAGGAGAAGCATGGAGCAGGAGGAATGCCATGTTCACAGTGCCAGTGTCATCATTGCTCCAGCCCAGAACTGTTCCCAGGCCAGTCTATAAGGGACCATTCTAGGTAGGCACTCATGTTCACCAAAAGTGGAACATAGCAAATTCCATCTTGGGGGATGTTGGGCTCCACAGTTGTACTTGATCTGAGTAGCAGGTAAGAAAGAGAAGCCAGAGGTCAGCCACTGTAGACAAAGGCTTTTGTGGGATGCCATGGCTTTACAAAAGTCATAGAAGTACCAGGCTGCCCCATGAGTCCAGGTGTCTGGGCAACTAGGTGTATAACCTCTGACTTCCACCACTTGCAGCAGGGCATTGTTCCAGGGCTCCTCGCTGTGTTGAGGGAATCAAGCTTATACATTATATTGCAGAGCTCTGTGAAGGCAGTGTTCACACTCCTGGGGATATTTTCAAGATCCTAGTGACTTTTAAAAAAATGAGAAATGTTCCAAAATAAAGTTTAGGTCATGAAAGGCCAGATACCCTGCCAACAGATGAAGTTCTTTCAACCTGTGAGTAGGAAGTCAGCCTTGAGCCTCCCATGAAGTGCAGTCAATGGTTCTTGAGACCATGAGCAAGAAAGGCTTAGCACCACAATGACAGTGCCACCATGCACTGACACAGGACGGATCAGAGGGAAGAGAAGAGGTGATGGACATTGTTCCTTAAAAAGCAAAGTCAGTCATGACACCTGGTGCAAGCTTTGAGGCTCCAGCAATGTGGACTTCACAGGATTTATACAATGAGATGTTCAAGAGTTTACAGACAGGTATATAAAGTACAGTTCAATAAACTGAGATATTGGCAGATGAAGAGAAGATAAATGTATATGTAGCTGGATACAGTTTAGATAAAGATGGACATAGAGACATTAGATAAAGAAATGAGTAAAAGACAGACATACAGACAAATTAGACAGATTAGACAGCTTGTAGGTAGTTGAGTAAATAGGGTACATAATAAAGACAATAGAGATCGATAGATGAGATAGAAAATTGAGAAGTATATAGATAAGATAGATGAGTGAATGAATGAATGGTGGATCAGAATAGTTGGGTAGAAGAATAGATACTATAGGTGAGATGGGTAGATAAGAGGCAATTAATAGAAGTTAAGTTGGAAGATAATACAGGTGACATACAAGATCAGTGGTAGGCATATAGATGGATAAATGATGACATGGATATAAATAGACCATAGCTGCTATGTGATAACTATGTGTGCAGATGAACAAGGCTGGGTCAGTATCATCACAGACCATTGTGACAGACCATATGACAGAAAAAAGGAAGGCTGATATCAAGGACTGCAGGAGATGGCCACAAGTTATAAACGATATGAAACTAATTGGTTTTCTAGTTTTAACTCTTGAGTGTTTTCTCAGTTTAGGTGGTAGATAAGAACACAGATACACATTGGATAGTAGAAGTATCAAATCCAGCATGAAACTACAGTTTCCTTTCCAAATGACCACTCAATTGTTTAGAAATGCACTGAGTTGTACTACTGTCTTTGGGTCTGATTAATGTCAGGATGTGATCTTCCTGCAAAGTTTTTGTTTTTTTAAATAATTGAGTTTAATTTTAATTAAATAAAATCAACATCATTATTAGAATAAGAAGGGAAAAAATTGGAAATTCCTCCAGGAACTTTTATGTCAGAGAAGCAAAAGTCTGGAGCCCATGGTCAGAGGAGGAACTGATTTGAACTGCTCTCCCAGAAAGAGAGTCAACATCTTTTTAGCAACTTTTCAGATCACCTTGGAGAAGAAACTGGAGTCTAGATAATGGTACTGGGCTGATGGGTGGGACCACACCTCAACCAAATCAGTTGATGAAGAGCTACCTTTTATGTTTGTTTAACCCCAAATTTCATGTGAAGATCTCAAAGGATTTGGGGTAGGTGGCTGGGTTTCTTTATTAGCTGTTTCTTGACAAAACTGAAGACAGAGGAAGCTCTCTGACATTCAGGCCCTAGCTCAGCATTTATACAAGGTGGTATGGTCTACATTGCCAGCCCCAATGCACTTTAACAGGGCACCCTGCATTCCAGGACCACCTCTGATTCTTAGGTCTACAGTGAGCAGATACAAAATGGAGGACTTCCTCGAGACATCCTGACCTCTGTTCCCCTGACTGTCCATGTACCAAGAGTCAGCTGGGGGCTGCTGTGGTAATCAGACAATGAGGCCCAGTCTGTTCTGATTTGAGGCTTGTTGATATCCTCGACCTATGGGAAATAAGCTGATGGTTTCAATCAAATGATAACCACATTGGGTCACTCTCCATCACCCAGCTCCAAGAGGCCTGCCAGGCCCCAGTGTTTGTCTGAACCCATCATGGGTGTCAGTTCCAATGAGTGGCCTTGCCACCATTTAGAGGACCATTACCCCAGAATGAAAACCAAGGAGGGCAGACCTCACAGCCTGTGTTCCCAGGTGGTCAGAGCAGGCTTGATTTGGCTATTTCCCACTAACAGGGTCTTAGGGGACAGCCTCAGTAAGGCACATGACAGGCAAGTGGTACAGAGTTCTGTTTTGTGTTTGTTCCAAGAGAAAACAGTTCCATTCCCTGGGCTGTGGGGCTGGGACATTCCAGGCCTCTAGACCACACTACACGTTTATCTTGCTGCCTGTTCTCAGAGCCACCCTTGGATAGAAAGAACACATTTTACAGAAAAACACAAGGAAGATACTGAAACACTGACCATGCGTGGGAATGACCAAGTGAGCTGATACCTGAGGATACCATGGCACCAAGATGGAGAATGATATGCCAAGTTACAACATAGGGATTGGAAAGCCCATGGGGCACATCTAGAGTTTGGGGGAGCTCTTAGGTGGCAAGAAAGGTGGTGATCAGGCAAGGAGGGGTTGAGGACAAAATTCTCCCTTCTTCAGGACAGGGAAGACTACTACTGATGGCTAGTTGGGTGCATCAGGAGACTGCGAAGAACATAGAATGGGAAGGCAGAGTAGTCATAGATACAGGATGACACTGGCTGTGGGGATGTGAGGCAGTTGTCATGGGGATCTTGAAAAAGCAGAAAGGTGGTACTGAGAGAAGAAGGCAGGACATTATTTTCCTCTCACCTATGACAGCATAGCTTGCTGGAGACCTTGGCCAAGCATTTGGGTCACATTTCTGTGTATGGATGCCTTATTCCCTCAAGGGGCTTATGACACTTAGTAAGCATGGAGTTGTCATCATCAAACCCATTGTTCAGAGAAATGAAAGGATCAGATCACTCGTGTAGTCTTCAATAAATGTTGATTGGATAAAGACCCCAAATGACGGCCGTTTCTGTAAAGAACAGGGATCTAGCACTAGTCTGCACGGAATCTTCCTTTTTAATTAGTCAAGTAGTAAAATCACTAGTCACTTCCAGTTGTTCAAAAGAGAAGCTCCGGTAACTGTGCCTGGCCAAGGGTGAGATGAAAGCTGGGAAGTTTATGATCATGTCCAGGTTGGCCTCGCAGCTCAGCAGACAGACATGTAGACCTTTTGGTCCACACAACATCCTTAAGTAGTCATAGACAACACACATTGAATTCAGTATAGTCTGTGAAAACTCATCTAGAATAGGATTCAAGGACTTGAACTCTAATATTTTCAAATCTACAGATGTGTTTCTTGCTTTCCAGGAAGGCTTTCCGAGACCCACTGTGCAGCCCTCCTCTGTTTCCCCCTGGCACACTCGAGTATGAGAAACCTGACTCCCATACATTTCCTTTCTGTTTGGGAAGAAAGAGCACACTGCATTTCCCCAAGTGAGCAGGGTATATAAATCCAGCTGAAACACTGCCATTAATCAGATCCCAGGTCTGGAGAAATTATACTAGACTGGGGTCCCATAGTAAACACATCAAGTTATGGATGGCTCATTTACTTATAGGCAAAGAAAAGCACAAAGATGGTGGAAAAGAGCCAGTTGTTTCTCATCCCACTTCTGCTTGGCTTTTATGATCAGGAGGAAGGAGGTAATTCAGCAGAGCCGGAATACACATGGCAATGCAGACACCCTTCCCACCGCGCACATCTGACAGAGAGGGAGTGCTAGAAGACACTTGTACATTTGGAGAGTTGGGAGCATAAATTTGAGATGGAGATTAAACTCAAGCTTCATAAAGCTTGCTCAGCCCCCAGTATAAGGCTATGAAATACAGTGCTGGCTTCTTATTGCATCAAATTGGATAATGGACTGATACTTCGTCATGAGGCCATCATGGAAAATCTCAGCTGACCTCCTGGCTCTGGCATGCATGGAAGCAATGCTCAAAAGTAGGTTGGGAGAGGCACAATCATCGAAAGTAATCTCTCAGTCCTCCTGACTGTCAGCGGGCATTTACATAATGCAAATAGAAGGTCCTCCTTAGAGTGGTAGGCCAGTGTGCCTAAGGACCTTCTTGCTCCATTAAAAAGACAATTTTTATCTGAGAAATAATGGGAAGCGCTAGACTTGGGTATGGAAATGGACGATTTTACGAATTTCATTTTGCACCGAAATATGTTTTAAATGAAATACTACCTGACAGATAAATTACTTGGTTTTGTGCATACAACAGGTTGATTTAGTGTTCCCAGCAGCCCAGATGGCTGGCGACATTGTCATAGATGCTTAAACGACTTGGTACATGAAGGCAATTTCTGCTCTAACGCAAAACATTTGCAGAGTAGCCCTGGTGCATAATCTTTCTCTTTTAACCCCAGAAAAGATCAGCGTTGTAGGAGTTACTACAAATGGGCTAAAGAGAACACACACTTCTTTAAAACAAAAGGACAATTACATGTACCGTCCTCAGGGGTCCTTAGTGACCCAAATTAAAATGCTTGCTCCAAGATTCA
Source organism: Mus musculus (assembly GCF_000001635.26). Lineage (NCBI taxonomy): Eukaryota > Metazoa > Chordata > Mammalia > Rodentia > Muridae > Mus > Mus musculus. The sequence goes on from NC_000073.6 coordinate 136,314,647, forward strand.
GAGCAAAGGAAAGGCCCTTTTCCGTGTCCATGAAGAGATGCGCTGGCAACATGTTTTTCTAATTGCTGTCTTTGTCATCTCTGATTTTAAATAGTCATATGAGGAGGACAGCTGGAATTTAGTTAGCTTCTCTCCCAATTCCCAGAAAGAACAAAAAAGCGCCAGCCCTCCAGGAACCTCTCTAGGCTGGTATTTGGGGAAATTAACAGTCAATGCTGAAAACATATGTTGTACAGAAGCACCATCTTAATAATAATAATGGCAGCCTTGGTGTCCAGACCATGGGACCATCCTACAGGTGAGCCCACTTCATAATGAGACACTCATGCTACTAAATTACCTGGATGGAGGCCAAGACAGATCTTGTCCATGCCAAGTTCTGCCTGTAGGAAACGGAACGGGAACGGAAACAAAGCCTGGCATTCTACTATTGAAGCAAATCTTCAGAGAGGAACAGCCATGTGATCAAGCAGTCTGCAAACCCACAGCTGGAGACTGTATTTTCATGGTCCAGTACTCCAGAGGGAAGGACAAAACCAGCAGGGCGCAAGTCTAACACCCAGGGTGGCATCGTTAAGTTTGATTGAAGATGGGGGAATACAGGCAAAAGACTAGGACCAAAGGTCGCCCTTAAAGTTTCAAAAGAAAAACATAAATGCATAAGCCCTATGCATTGCTGTTTAAGTTACGTTTCTGCTGTTGTGATTAAAATACCATGATAAAGATAATGTAAAAAAAAATAGGAAGTGTTTATTTGGTCTTGATTGTTTCATGATTATGGAATGAAGGGAGTAGATGGTAGACAACTGGAACAATGGAGAGCTCACATCTTGAAGCAGAAATAGGAAGCAGAACACACTGGAAATGGTGGAAGGCATTTAGAAACTTCGAAGCTCACCCTCGGTGACATACTTCCTCCAGGAAGGCCACACCTCCTCATCCTCCCCAGTCATCTACCAACTGGGGACCAAATATTCAAACACCCGAGACGTATAAGGGACATCTCACTCAAATTATCACAGTTAATTATTTCCTAACATCACATGGAGTGAGACAGTATAAGCTAAGACTATAAATAAGTCCTCAGGTAATGCGCCTATGACAAACTATCTTAATAAACTAAAATGTATATGAAGACAGTTTTAATTTTAGGGTGGCTCAATAGAACTAAACCACTCATAACTGTAACATCAGAACCAAGTCCTCCAGCTCATAGAATTTTGAAAGGACTATTGGAAGATAAAGGTTAGGTTGAACCCTAGGAATGCTCACTGATTGATTTCTATTTGTATCAATAAAGTATCTATCCTTTTATTTCTGTTCCAATATCTTCAGTAAAGTCTTTGTTAATTAATGGTTCAACTGATTTACAGTGATTTGCAATGTCCAAGAGGCTGGGGTAAGGGTTCAGATATTCCTACAAAAGCGCACTGTGTGAGGAAGGAAGCCTCTCATAATATTTTCTTTTAAGAAGGACTGAGGGGGGGGGAGAATATATACGTCTATATGTTCTCAGTAATAAATGCAAGTGCAAGTCTCTCAGATACCAACTTTTCATCATGTATAAATTCCAGAAATGCATCACCTACACCCTTGTCAAAGTGTTGACATCCCTTTAGATAACTGGGATCATATCCTTCAAGGAGACAGAGTGATTCCAGCTCCTTCCTGTTCCTCTTTGGTCCCTGATTATGGATTGAGAAACGTTGCTCTCCCAGACAGCCATGATATTCTACCTTACCACGGTCCCTAACGACCCAAGAATCATGGGCTGAAACTTCTAAAATTTTGATGTAAAATAAACTTCTTTTCTCTTTACAAGTTGATTGTTTCAAGGGTTTGTGATTGCAGGGCATAGTAGAAATTTTAATCCTAGAACTTGGGTGATAGAGACAGATGGATCTCTGTGGGTTCAAGGCCAACCTGGTTTATATAGTGAGTTCTAGAACAACCAGGGCTACATGATGAGACCTTGTCTCAGCAAAACCAAAAACACAAACAAACTAACAAACAAACAGGAATGAGTTTGTTATAGTAATAGATGTCCGGCAGTCATAGGGTCTATTAATTAGAAGCATGTTGGAATGTGTTATTACAAAATACATTTAGCTGTCACTAAGAAAGCATACAAAAGAAAATAGAAATAGGGATTCTATTTTTTCATGCCATAAAATTTTCAGAGGTCGAACAATCCAGAGTTAATATAGCAATCAATCGCTTCTAACTTTCTGCCCTGATAATCTTAGCATTCTGATTAACAATCACCCCCCACAGAATCACATCAGCATTTCAGGTGGATAACAAAGGAATTATGAACAAATGCAAAACCCAGATCGGATAAGGGTCAAGATCAAGTGTTTTTGGTTTTAACGATTGAAGAACAAAAAAGAGTTGACATATTTCTTCTATCTCATTATTTATCATTCAATGGTATTATGGTTTGGGTACAAAATGTCCTGCCAGGCTTTTCCCCAGATGCAGTGTTCAGAGTTGGGATTCAGAATAGTGATGGGATTATTAGGAATCTGTAGGAATCTGTATCATATATGAATGGCTAATCACGGCCTCTTGGATACTTTAAATCACTATACATCAATTGAACCATTACTTAACAAAGATCCTACTGAAAATATGGGAACAAAAATTAATAGATATTTTATTGCCACAAGTAGAAATAAGTTACTAGACCTCCCTGTGGTTCAACCCACCTTTTATCTTCTAAGAGTCCACCTGAAAGTCTATGAGTTGGAGGACCTGGTCCTGATGTTATGGTTATAAGAGGTTTAGTTCTACTGAGTCACACTAAAATTAAACCTGTCTTCATGTAGACTTTATTTTGTTAAAATTATTTATCATAGACATATCATCTAATCAAAATCAACTTATGGCATTGTCAGGAGATGGTAGAGGAACATGCTTGGCAGAAGCACATCATTGAAGGCATGCTGTGGAGGGGATGAGCTGTGTCAGGCCCTATCCCTTCTCCCTGCGTCCTGCTGCCATCGGTGAGCAGCCCTGCTTTATCATATCCTCTCCTCCATCATGCTCTTCCTTGGCTTACAGGTGAAGCAATGGATCATACTAACCATGGACTGAAACTCCAGACGCCATGACTTCAGACTCCGGCTACCTTGGAGACAGCTGTGTGAGCACTGAAAGTGGTGATAACTATAATTGACTGTGGAAATAATGATGATCCATAAATCTACATTGGAACTCTGTGTGCATGTGAGAGAGACAGGAACACACACACACACACACACACACACACACACACACACACAAATCCTTCTTTCTCTACTTTTCTTCTACAGTAATTTTTTTATAATAATAAGTGACCAACATACTAGGTCCTTAGTGAAAATAGTATTCTAAGATAATAGTTTCTCACTACCTTAGAGATTAACAAACTGGAGGTGTTATCGTAAGATTTATCTCAAACTAAGAGCAAAGAGATAGATAACTTGATGTAAAAAGTGAATGGTTAATTCACATATAAGAAACACGGGTAGCAATGAAACATTACATGGATGTTGGTAAAGGAAGTGGGATGTATAAACCTTACATAATCCCAGCATGGATGAGGGCATGGCACCCCTCCAAGGAACAATGCAAGTGACAGCTTCTGAGAGAGGGAGATACAGTGTTCTTCATGAGTGTGGCCCCTGCTAGGCTGACTACGCTCCAGTGGAAAGCCACATACCAAGGTATATGACCAGGCATAAATGGACGTAATGAATTTACAAAACCAAGGACATAAAGTTGGACAGAGAAGGAATGAGGCATAGATCTGGGAGAAATTGCTGGAGGGCAATGGATATGATCTAAAAAATAAAATAAAATAAAATAAAATAAAATAAACGCTACAAAGCAATACAAATGGAGTCTGTTAGAATTTTGATCACTAGTTTTGTAAAATTTTTAGCAAACATGCTTAATTCCTTTGGCAGTTTGGTGGAAGGAGGCTATCTCGCAGGGAGTAGGTGGAAGTCATTTTGATAGTTAAATGTAAAGGGAAGTGTTTTAACATCTAATAGAACAGTTCTCCCTGGAGGTTTCGGTTGGAATTGGGATAGAGGATTCAGGGTTAGGATACTTAAGGATGACTTCTCTGTAACAGCAAGAATGGGAAGCATCCTGAATGGATCTCAGTAGTGAACAGGACATGGAAATGATAACTCCAAAACCCAAAGTACTGAAGATACCATCTAGCATACACAACAACTTCCTAGGGATCTGAGTGAATGTAGATATAGTAAGCATATCGGAAAGGAACTTAAAAATCACATCTTCAAGATAAATGCAGGTGCCAAAAGCAGCTCCAAGCCATATTGCTGCTATCTACCTTTTTTTTCCCTTTTGGAGTTCCTGGGGATTAAGTTCAGTGTTTTATACACACTAGACTGGGTTCTACCGCTGCTCTGCGCTGCCCTGCCCCTCAGCCCTCCTTTTTAAATGTTGGGGATAATCCTTACTGAGTTGTTCAGGAGAGTCTTGAACCACTCGGTATCTAGGCTGACCTTAAACTTAAACTTATGATCCCCCCGGGTTAATTTCCCCAGGACATGGATGACAGGCCAGAACCACTAGACCTAGTTCTTCTATCTTTGATTACCTTCAAACTTTTTTGAGGTTTGGTTTTGTTGCTGTTGTTGTTGTTGTCATTTTTCTGTTTTTTTGTCTTTGAGAATGTATTGTTTTCTTAGACACTTCCCCTTCCCCATGTCTGTCGGCTTTCCCTTCATTCTGGAGATAAGACTTACATCCACCTACCTGTGTGCACACTACCAATAGGGCCACCCCACCTATCCAAGGATGAGTGCTTGGAAGTCGTGAAAAAATTGACTGCAGCTCCATCTAAGATATGCCTGGATATAAGTGTGGTACGCACCAACCAGAAAGCATGTCTGCGCACTAGGAAGCGCCTCGGTGGTTGTGGCATGGTTCTGAGGACATCCAGCCTTCTTATTGGCAGATGTACTAAGGATGCAGACTTTAATTGTAAACTTAAGCATACACTGTTAGATAAAGGGGTAAGATCAAAAAGCTGCACTGGAAGATGCAAAGAAAACATCCCCAGCAAGCAGACAAGTGAAGATGCTGGGCTTATGTCCTGCACTTAGATCACTCAAACCCTTGTTGTTAAAATTAGTCATAAAATTGATCCATTTCCCAGGAACTCTACACAGGGGCTGGGCTGCCAGGTTCTGTTGTAGTTTTACATGAATCAAAAGCATCACTGGGAAAGCCAAGTGAAGTGTTATGAGCTCTGAGCCCAAACTTCCATGTCTAAGACATTCTGAATGCTCTCATTTGGTTTGTCTTGGAAGAGACAAAAAAAGTGGAAGAGAGGAAAAAAAATTGAAAGAGCCAAGCCAACAGGAAATTTGCATATTTTCATGGCTGAGTATAGAATGAGCTGCTTAAACACAAAGCAAATGTGTTTGCAGTGGTCTGACTACACTGTTGCTGTTCCTTTTTTTTTTTCTTTTTGGAGGTGCAGGGGAGACTGAGGAATGCACATGGCACCGTCTGAAGAGTCAGGGGATATTAAGGAAGGGAAGAAAATCAGAGCAGAGATTCCTTTTGGGCCATATTGCACTTCCATTTTGGCAGATACCCTCTGGAGGCTTGAGAGAACTTAGAACATGAACATGGAAAGAGATGCTCAGAGCCCCATGAACAGACCAGCACCACCAGGGATCTCTCCACTGCCATCCATCATCTGACTTTCAATCTCAGCAAGCTTTTAGTTTCATTGGGGAATGTAAGGCACTGATGGAGTGCTTTTGGGCCTAGACTGGTCTCAGATTTTAAAATATTAAGCCAAATACCCAATTTAATAATGTAGAAGAATTTAATTTTAAGCCCCTACTGCAGATTGGCATAAAAAGAATTCTCAAACAAGAAAAGGCAGAGGGGCAAAAGTAGAGATTCGTTGACAGATGCCCAAGTCTTTCCAAGATGCTTCAAACATTACTGCAAAGGGACTGGGTCCCTGGGAGTACTCTGGCCGAAGTTTCTCAGGAATTTGGTTGCTGGTTAAGGTGTCTAAGTCTCCTTGAGTCTGTGTGGGAGCCTACCTACCTACTTTAGAAATGCTATGCAAACTCTACTTACTGTTCTGCCTCCCAGGGGTGGAAGGCACCAGCAGAGTGATCTTGAATAGGAGTGACTTTGTGGGAGAATCGGGATGATGGCCAATAAATAGAAACAAAATAACTCTGATTTGGTTTCAACTAAAAGATGCATTTTGGAGACTGCCATTCTGAAAGTTAAATGGAAAGTACTGGGATTTAAGGATTTATGTCTAACCACGAACTTTGGACAAACAAGTAAACAAACAAAACCCTCCAAACCAATTAGGCTTCCCTTCCTCCCTGTGGGTGAATGAGACCAGGGAGTGATGAGCCCTGGTTTTGTCTTCCTCATTTGCATATTTGTCTCGTGGAGTCCTGGCCTCAGAAGCAGTGAAGTGCCAGCAGCCGAATCAGGTTCTCCAAGTGAAAAGGAAATGCATGATGCACCTTCTTGCCTGAGTGTAAGAGTCTTACTGCAGAGCCTACTCTGCAGAGTCCATGCCTACTCCCAGTCTCCCCCGACCCTGGCAACTGGGTATCACAAATGGGACCTGAGAACTTGATCTTGCCAGAGCCTCTGGTCCTTGTAGATGGGCAAAGGGCAGTACTCTGGGAAGCTCCAAACTCCCACGAGGGAGGACACTCAGTACAGTCTGCTACTTCCACACTCTGCTTCCAGGAAATTCCTAGCTGTGGGCCACATCAGCGGGGTAAAAATGTTGTGTTGAGCATTTTGATAGTTGACTGGGGGTGTGTGGTCTGGAGGGGTGAAGTCAAAACTCATATATGTCACTTTGAACTGCCTGTCCCATGACTAAAGTCTTTAGCTGCTCTGTAAATGACCTCCTCTTTATGGTGATTTTCCTAAGTTCTCTTTCTGGGACCTTCTCTTCCCCATTATCACCTTGAGTAAACTAGGGTCACTATGTGGCTGATCCTGGCTCTTGGCGACTACTTTCTACTTCTCCTCCCTAAATACACCCTCCTTTGCTCTGTTATTAGCAGTGTGGCATCTCTTTTGTCTGGGAGGAAGCTTGATACAGCAACACCTTTATTCACTTATGTTTATTCACAATAAACATACGAGAACAGACTTCTAGAAAATCCTTCCTATAATTTTCGAAAATTCTTAACCTCTCTCTTTAAATTGATGAGCTAGCAGCTTGTGCAACATCCCACTTGAGGCCAAGCATGGCCATATTTCCAGGGCAGAATTGATAGATTTCATAGTTGTCCACCAAAGTTCCTCTTTAACAGACAGAGCCTGAAATACCACTCCGGGTTCATTGATTTATCTCACTACAGGATAAGTCTAGGATCCTTGATAAAATCTAGGATCCATCCATGAAAGTAGGACTGAGTTTTGACACATTTGAACCATCCACTTGATCAGCTTCAAAACCATCAGAGGGTCTTATTTCTAACATTTGTTCTTTTACACCATGCCGTGTTTTAGGATAACTTGTTGGAGGTTGGAGACTAGCATTTTGACCAACAGTGTCCACTTTGATTTTAAACTGGACTGGAAAACTCTAACAAGTAGAGTTGTTATCATATATCTCAAATCGGCTATTTTCCTAACCTGTTCTTAAACAGAGGCAAGAGATGACCAAAACTGGCATAGAAAAATGGGGAGAAGACTCAAATGGCTGGTTTGCCAGCTTTGCATGAAGTCATGACAGAGCAAACCACGTTGACATAGTATTTTCCACCACTCAGCTGGGCCAAGACCTGAAAGTCTGGTGGCTCACTATGTTGGGGGACCTGCAGGAAACATGCATGCTGATGCATTTTCTATGTGAACACAGAATGCTACAGCTTGGCAGAAAGGAAAATGAGCAATATTTATCAAAGTATACCAGCATGTACATATGCTGCTCATCGGTAATCATCACGCCACACACACACACACACACACACACACACACACACACACACACACACTACTTAGAGTACTTAGAGAAAGGCAGCTGGGAGATTCATCATCATGATTGTAAAGCAAAGCAAAGCAAAACAAAACCCAAACAAACAAAAATGCAGTTAATTTTATAGTATTCTATTTTTTTTTTAATTGCATTAAATGGCACTGTCTGGGGAAGCCTGTGGTACATCCATTCAATGGGTATCTATACCATCCTTTAAAATGAGTGAAAAAAACATTCATTAGCTTGCAACCTCTTCCAAAATCTATTATCTATCTACCTATCTTTCTTTTTTTCTTATGCAAATACAGGTAAATAATGTGTTTATGTTTATATTTTATATAAACACACACATGTTACACTGAAAAATAAATAAATTAGACCTTTCTCGTGAGCTTAGAGTCAACAGCTAGCAAATGGGGAAAAAAATGACTGTGATACATCCTCTGAAGGGCCTTGTCATGTACTTTTGAATTCTGTATCATGCATATGTTTAACATATTTAGATATAAAATAATCATAATTAAGTAAAAAACCAAATTAATAAACTTAGTTACAAATCACACAGAATAGATATTTTGTAGAATAATTCCATGAGCTCCTGGAGAAGCTTATCTGATGAGAATGAATCCTGAGCTTCCTTACTATGTAACAGCCAGCACTGATGCCCATGTTGAAATCAGAAATAATATAATTATGGGAGAATAAAAGGAAAACAAAGTTCAATTTTTCCATGTAAGAGCAAACACATATAATTAAAATGTCAAAGGAGTAAAAAGCTATATCTAAAGTCAAGTAATATGAATCGCAACTCATCCGCTCACAGGCCCTCAAGACAAGAACTGTCAGCAGAGTCAACACACAGCAGCCTTGTGCTTTCCAAGCATCACTCCCCAGGCTGTAGAGACCCCAGGGTACAAACAGATCCTTCCACTTCTGGGGTAAGGGAAATGCTTGGGAGATCCTGGGATATCTAGTCATGCCAGAGAGCGGGGAGAGCACACTTTTTAATTAAAAATAAAGGAGGCGTCAAAAATAAATGGTGGAGTCAGTAGCACATGGGAACCAGCTGGAAGCACATCCCACCGGCTACCTTGGAGACAGCTGTGTGAGCCCTGAAAGTGGTGATAACTATAATTGATTGTGGAAATAATGATAATCCATAAATCTAGATGAGGACTCTGTGTGCATGTGAGAGAGACAGGAAAACACATACATGCACGCACGCACATGCGCACACACACACACAGGGGGTGAGAGAGAGACAGAGAAAAAGAGAGAGGGAGACAGAAACAGAGACACAGAGAAAGACAGAGACAGCAAGAGACAGAGACAGAAAAAGGCAGACCAGGGTAAACGTTCATTAAGAAACACTTTACTGTCATTTTAGAAAGACCTATAGTTTCCAAAGCAGGAAGTAGAGCTAAGTATTAGATACCAGATAAAGTTCTCTTTACAGAAGAACACAAGCTAGAAGGATTTTGAAGATCTCTATCCTGTGACGTGTGAGGTTCTCTGGAACACCTACTTTCCCCTTCCTTTTCAATTTCTCTCTCTATTCCTCATATCCCCACAAGTGTTTTGGAATTTGGCCACTGAGCCCTTGGAGAAAGGGCTTTCTCTTGTACCAGGTAGGCCCAGAAGAAGGCACACCACATACCATGCTGTAAGGGGAACAGAGAATGGGATCTGGCATTCTGGTGAGAGGTTTGCCTCCTGCATCAAACTTTTAAGCATGAGAAATGAGACTTGTTTCTAGCAATTGTCCCCACAGGGACATTGGACTAAGTGTATAAATAAGTGTCCATTGAATAAGATTCTGTTTTTAGAAATAGTCAATTAAAAAAAAGAATTACAAATAAAATGTAAGAATCATAAGTCAAAAGATAGCATTTTATAGAGACAAAGGTGAGTGTGTCCATAGCACATGTATGGAAATGGTTTAGCACTGCATACATTAGGCCATTTGGCCCCCTGTTTTCAGGATCTTTCCTGTCTCTGCCTCCCATCTTGTAGGAAGATAGCTGGGATTAAAGATGAGTGAACATGTTCACCTTTAAGTGGGCTCTGGGGATCCAAACACACGTTCTCTTGCTTGCAGGGAAGGCATTTTGTTTACTGATCCATCTCCTTAGTCCATAAACACACATATGTATGTATGTGTGTGTAATGTATGTGATGTATATGATGTATACGATCATGTATATGTGTATGTATATGTATATATAAACTCATCAGCATAGGACAATCAGTCCAGGAGTGGCATGTCTGGGTCCTCAGGTAGTACTATGTCTAATTTTCGGAGGAACCGCTAAACTGATTTCCAGAATTGCAATCCCACCAGCAATGGAGGAGTGTTCCTCTTTCTCCACATCCTCACCAGCATCTGCTGTTACCACAGTTTTTGATCTTTGCCATTCTGATTGGTGTGAGGTGGAATCTCAGGGTTGTTTTGATTTGCATTCCCCTGATGACTAGGGATGTTGAATATTTCTTTAGGTGCAGGGATGTTGAATATTTCTTTAGGTGCTTCTCAGCCATTCAGGGTTCTTCAGTTGAAAATTCTTTGTTTGGCTCTGTACCCCATTTTAATAGGGTTATTTGATTTTCTGGAGTTTTAACTTCCTGAGTTCTTTGTATATATTGGATATTAGCCCTCTATCAGGTGTAGGATTGGTAAAGATATTTTCCCAATCTGTTGGTTGCCTTTTTGTCCTATTGTCAGTGTCCTTCGCCTTACAGAAGCTTTGCAATTGTACGAGGTCACATTTGTCTATTGTTGATCTTAGAGCATAAGCCATTGGTGTTCGGTTCAGGAATTTTTCCTCTTTGCCCATGTGTTCGAGGCTCTTCCCCACTTTCTCCTCTATAAGTTTCAGTGTCTCCAGTTTTATGTGGAGGTCCTTGATCCACGTGGATTTGAGCTTCATACAAGGAGATAAGAATGGATCAATTTGCATTCTTCTACATGCTAGCCACCAGTTGAACCAGCACCTTTTGTTGAAAATGCTGTCTTTTTTTTCCACTGGATAGTTGTAGCTCCTTTTTCAATGATCAAGCACCCATAGATGTGTGGGTTCATTTCTGGGTCTTCAATTCATTTCCATTGATTTACCTGCCTGTCACTGTACCAATACCATGCAGTTTTTATCAAGATTGCTCTGTAGTATAGCTTGAGGTCAGAGACGGTGATTTCCCCTAGACGTTCTTTTATTATTGAGATTAGTTTTCACGTTCCTGGTTTTTTTTGTTATTCCAGATGAATTTGGAAATTGCTCTTTCAAACTCAATGAAGAATTGATTTGAAATTTTGATAGGGATTGCATTGAATCTGTAGATTGCCTTTGGCAAGATGGACATTTTTACTATATTAATCCTACCAATCCATGAGCATGGGAGCTCTTTCCATCTTCTGAGATCTTCTTCCATTTCTTTCTTCAGAGACTTGAAGTTCTTGTCATTCACATCTTTCACTTGCTTAGTTAGAGTCACACCAAGATATTTCATTTTATTTGTGACTATTGTGAAAGGTGTTGTTTCTCTAATTTCTTTCTCGGTCTGTTTATCGTTTGAGTAAGGGAAAGCCACTGATTTGTTTGAGTTAATATTTTATCCAGCCACTTTGCTGAAGTCATTTATCAGATTTAGGAGTTCACTGGCTGAATTTTATTTTTGGTCACTTAAGTATACTATCATATCATCTGCAAATAATGATAGTCAATATTAATCTTTCTAAATTATATCGTTGTTCTTGGTGCCGAACTTGCGTAATATGAGTGTTTACTCTAGAATTGCTACCCAACCTCTTCTGCCTCAAAGTCATAGTTCTAGGCCATTGACTTTACTCCTGACTGACTGCTGTGATCAATCAAGCAGGACAACTTTCTATTCCTCCAAGTTCAATGTGTGCTTCTGCCCATTGACACTATTAGTCTATGTAAAGGCTCGTCTCCCAGCTCTACAGAGGTAAAGCCCTGTGATTATGGCTGCCTTGGCTGAAAGCTCACCTTCTCCATTGAAGAGCTGTTTATGAAAGTCACTCAACCCCTCAAGGTCTCAGTGCTTCACAGACTGGGTTTGTGTCCAGCAAGGTGGACTGCTAATGTTTATTTATTATGTGTGTCTATCAGTCCATCCACCGGACCATACCAATCAGTATTTAGTAAATGGTAAATGTGTTAACAGAAGAAATCATGATAGGTGAATATACAAAGACTCCTGTTGTTCATCCTTGCCAAGCCAAGCCTAAAGAGTATTATTCTACATCCCTGGGACCTCATTGATAGACACAGAGTGATTTTTCTGGGCCTGGATTCTGGAGTATCTGGATAGAGCAGGATTGGTTGAAGAGACAGCAGACTGTTCTTTAAGAGGTTGCTGAGAATTCAACAAAGAATAGCCCAGTGAGAAGAGACAGGGCACATTCCTTCATTTCTACTGACTCCCATAGGAATGTCTTCCAAGTTCCAGCCAGGTGGAAGCTGCAATTCTGACCTGAGGTAGCTATCCAGCAGGACTTCCTTCCAACAGCTGATCATGGGTTTGGGCTCAAGTTCAGGTTCCTTTGGAGAACTTCCTGAGCTCTTGGCTTCCTTTTTCAGTATGACTCTCCCTCTAGGATACTGTGGCCCTGAACATCTCTCTTGATGCCTCTGCCTGGCCTGGAAGCCCCCTATGCAGCACATCTTGGCTTATGTTATTTTGAACAATGCTTCTCTGCTCTCTTATATCATGGGCTCCTGAAGCCAAGATGCTGTGTACATGGCTGTCTGCCCAGCATTTAGCACTAGGCCTGGCACATGACAGACAGTAGAGGACCATTAGTGGAACTAGCAACAGTTGGCAAGAGGTCCACAGGAAATGTCCCCGGATGGTGATGGTGACGCCAATGACAGGCTTACGTCAGCACAGCCAGTGTGGATGGGCCAAATGTAATTGGAAACATCTAAGCTGGAAATATCGTGGAGAAAACAAAGCCAGTATGAGCACCAAGAACCCAGCCAGGAGTAGAAGGAGCCAGTCAATGTCAGCTTGGATCTCTGTAGGCTAGTCTGATGGGAGGTGGGGCTACCTCCACCTCCAGAGCCTGAGAACTGGAGAGGGTTCACTCACACATCTGTGTGCTGGGAGCAGCCTTGTGATTCTGGGCCACATTGGAAACATTTGCAAACAAATGACACTCAAGGCACCATATTCTACCAGAGCTGGGAATAAATCTACAGCTGACTACAAGAAGAGTGCGTCTGGTTTTGTTCTGCGTCCTTTCTGTAAAACTCACTGCTTCTCAAATGAGACATGCATGCACCTCTGAGCCCTGGCTAACTTAGGAAACATTAAGTTTGCAGATGACTGTTTAAACAGGAAAGTCAGTGAGCTTTCCAGCATGTCCTCCATGTTTGTAGCACTGAGCAAAATGGGAATCTGTCTGGAGCATGTCCCAGGAATGAATTCCAAACGACCTGGAAGAAATCCCAAATGAAGAGGGACTTGGACCTTTACAGTCCAAGCTCTGCTCAGGGGCAACAAGAGAGAGAGGGGGTACAAGCAGAGCAAGGGGACAGAAAGGAAGTTGACCTTGCAACTCATCCCTGCTTCATGAACCAAGAGAGCAGCCCTGAAAGGACAAGATGATCAATCATGTTTACTGTGGCACTGCTAGGAATGGACACAGCACACAGAGGTCCCACTCTTCCTGGAGGTACGCTCTTGGCTACGTCAAAGAAGCTTGGCACACAGCGTGTGCACTGTTGGCATCTGCGGTGGGAATGCACAACCAGCCTCAGTCTTCCCTCCATCATTCTCTGCCTTCTGCTTTAGGAATCTTCTAGTGACATTGAGCCTATTCCAGCTTGAACCACTGTCTCATCTAAACAGAGTTCAAGTCATCAGCAAAGGAACTCAGGCTACCCGGTGACTTCCCATATAGAAACAACCACAGCTCTCACCTGACTTAATGCTGTGGTTTCTCTCTTTGAAGGAAGTATTTCATTGGAAGAGCAGGTGCTAAAATGTCACTAAAAGTCCCAGGAACCCAGATTCCTGAATGTAGTAATTCACTCTCACTGACCCTGGTATACGAGATCTCTGACTAGACTCACTTAGGTCCTGAAAAATTATTTATTATTTTTTATGTATGTATGTGTGCCTTCGAGAGTTTATGTGCTCTTTGTGTGCAGGTGCCAAAAGGGTAGAATTGAGTAACAGATCTCCTGGAACTGGAGTTACAGGCATTTTGAGCCACAGGTCACAAGGGCTGGGATTAGAACCTCTAAGAGTAGTAAGTCTATCTCTACAGCCCCTCACTTGGGCTTCTGAGATGCCACCTTGTGCCTAAGCCCAGAGCCTCAAATGTAGCATCCTGGGGTTATTTCTCAGAATAGCCACCCTAGGTGCTTAGAGAAGGGCAGCTGGAGAACCCCTCCTCAACCCAAGATGGGCTCTTGGAGATCTGGTGCCACCACATGCCAGGTTTCCCACAGGGACCTCTGCCAGGACACTCCATCACCTTTCACCTGAGAGTGAGCTCACAGCAGACTAAGGTTGCAGAGGCTTAGGCTAAGGCCAACTTTTTCCAGCATTCTTCCCAGAGGGACTGGGCCACCACTAGCCACAGCTCCTTCCTATCATAGATTTCAGGGCTCTCTTGGTTTTAAGCTTTGCTTCGGGTCTATGGTTTTGTTATGTTGTACTTCCTGACTGTTCCCCACTGAGCTGTCACCTCCCTGAGAGCAGAACCTTACATCCTACATCTGTGTGCATCTCAGAGTCCCTGGTACCCAGGAGGGCACACCATCTGTATTGATAGGTTAGTAAATTGAAGTTGGCCATTCGTCACCTCTATCACTCAAAATGATGGGCTGGAGAGGAGCTCTGAGTGACTTTGACAGCTCATACAAGAGAGTCCTGAAAATGCAAGGCAGGAGCAAAAGCCAGAATGCCACAGGCTACACTGTTTAGCTCAGATCTTGGAGCCATACCTGGGTGCCATGGAATATGCCCTGCTTGTCCAGAGTAAAGATTAGTTCAGCGTCCCCAAACTAACAAGCATCGCCTTCCATTTGGTGTCTTTTAATTAGTGTCTAACAATGCAAATACGGTGCTAACGGCTCAACCCTTCAGCAGTCCAGCCAGGAACAACGTCCTCTGCTGAAGAGAATCAAAGCATAGCAGGGGGAGGAAGCCAAGGGTCAGGTTGTGTGAGCAATATTTTATCAGTGTGGATAAGAGGGGAGAAGAACTGCATGAAAGGTTTCAGACAGTGTGCAACCTTCTAACAGCAAGAACATAGACAGCAGCAGGCAGTCTACAGTGCGGTCTGTACTGATCAACAAGACACAGAGTCTGTGTGTTAAGAAATAGAGACTTATCCCACATAGTCATGCTAAGCAAACTGTGAGCACTTTCTCCTCTAAGATTATTTTTTTGTGCAAGTATGTGTGGTTTGTGCTCGAATATGCCTATGTGTCTGTATTCATGAATGTGCCAGTAGAGGTCAGAGGTCAACACTAGGTGTCCTTATTCTCTCTCCATCTTAGAATTTGAGATGGAGCTCACTGGTTGGCTACATTGTCTGGCTGGTGAGCCCATGGGACAGCCTCATGTCTCTGCTTCCCAGAACTGGGATCACAGGCATGTACCACCATGCCTGGCTATTTATGTGGCTGAGAAAGATCCAAAATCAGACCTCTCTTTTACCCACTGATATCACCATTCCACCCCCTTCTAGGTTCTAACACAATTACAGGCATGGGGAAATCTAATCTTGATGCCTCAGCAGTATTTTTTATAAGCCCATGTTTCTTCCAATGTCAACCCTAAAGGTCTATAAATAACACTTTAAAATACTTAATAAAAAGTAATTTATGCTCATTACCAAAAATTAAAGTGGAGAACAGACTAGCTAGAATACACACAGATAGGAAGCCTCCCTCCTCCCCAGTCATCAAACCACACAAGCAGCTGGAGCCATCGCTAGGAGTGTCTTATAGTCTTTAAACACATGCAAATGAATGTGGGTCTGTGTGTGTATAGTATGCATATTTTAGCACATCTTGATTGTTTCAATTAAACATGTAACTTGGAGATTGGTTTCATATCAGGGCAGAGCTCATTCTTTTAATGTTTGATTTTGTATTCTATTCTGTGGATAGACCAACAATTATTTAATGAGTTCCTTACTGTTGAGTGATTATTCTTCTGTTCTTTTATTGTTATTAAAATAAGCGTGTGCATACATCTTTATAAAATAAGTGTCTAAAGTGAGTTCCTGGGTAAAGAGACACATGGGTGATCGTCAGTCTCCCTTTGGGGGGGGGGGGGAAGCCCAGGATTATAGTTACAAAACACCCATTTTTTATCCAACTTCAATAAGACTAAGACCCAATTTTTTATTAAGACCTAATTTTTTTTTTACTAACCTCATAGACCATCCGCTGGGACTTCGAATCCATTGCTGAATTCTGTCAGGAAGTGGGGCCTTAGAAGTGTGTAGTCATAAGGCATTGACGTGAGTTATCAAGAATATGGGGTCTGATAAAAGCAAGTCTGTGTTAGCAGGATGCAGTGCTGTCTTCCTGTAAGCCTTAGCACTCGGGAGACTGAGGCATGAAGACCAGGAGCTCAAGGCCAGCCAGAACTACATAGGCAGAGCATGTCTCAAAACACTAGCACTTCCTCAGCTTCCTCTACACATGCCCTGCATGGAGTGTGTCTCTTGTGCTTTGGGCCCTCTGCCAGGTAAAACACACAAAGAGAAGCCCCATCACCAGGTGTGGTGTGTTCTGTTAGACAAACACAAAGTGGCCCAGAACAGTGTCTCCTCATTTCTCCACTTCATGTATTTAATAAGGAATGAGGTAGGCATTTTCCCATGAGTTCACAACTGCTTTCTCTGTCTGTGCATGTGATTCGCTCCAGTCGTCTGCTGAATTTCCTATGTGCTGACTTTAGACTTGACTTGAAGAGAACTTGATGAACCGGGATGAGAAGGTCAATGTTTGTAAGTGGCCAAACGGCATCCCTGCCCTTTTTATTGGAGCAAGATTGCATGACGTCAGGACTGCATGACGATTCTTTTGCTTCTGTCTGTTTAACTCTTTCTCACTCTGAAATTATATGAATAAAATTCTCTCATTTTCTGCTTCGATTATTTGAAATTGAAATTCTCACCTTCAACTCTTGTACACACTTTTGAGTAACATGTACAGTGGTTTGTAACACAGTAGCTGAGGTTCCCCAATTAAAATTCTTGACAAATAATTCACTGATTTCAACCGAGCTTCTGTTGAATGACATAATCCATGGCATTCCCCGACCTCAGGGCCACATGTGCTCCATACTAAATTTATATGTGCACCAGAAATTACTTATAGCCCCCATTGCTGTCTACTCTACGCCAACCACCACTTTCTTAATCTAGTCCAGCTCTGCATTTCGTACAGCATTTGAGAAGGCTTCTGCTCAACTACATTTATTTTTACCTTCAGATTTTTTTTCCTTGCTGTTTACCAGAACGACATGTTTACAAAGTTCCGGATTGGAGAAAGTGAAAAACAAATAAACAAATAAAACTGTTGGGATTTTTATTAGTTTTACATGCAATGTCGAGTAACAAAGTATTATTTATCCCTTAAATAGACATGTATTTTCTTTGAAGTCTGACAACAAGAGTTGAGTATTAGCTTTCTTCAAATGGATGGTAAAACATCTGTTGGATGCTGTAATTTGACTTGTTGATTATTTTAAGAATCGATACACTTCTGAATGAGATCCTTGTCTCATGAGGAAAAAGAAACACCCCCACAAACAGAGGACCCACTCCCACCTTCTTGAGGTTCTGAAATCTTCCCAAGCAGCACGACCAGCCAGGGAGCAAATAAGTGTTCAAACACCTAAACCTTTGGGAAAATCTCGAATCAATCCACAGCATCCTTAGAAAGTGATTTTGATCTCTGGAATTCATAGCCGATGGAAGACTCAAATATCCATAAATTTAACTCTTCCCAACTTTCCAAAAGTAGAGGGGGAGGTGACTGTTTCATTATAAACAGACAAAGGCATCTGTTGAAACTCAACAGCAATTGCTGATGCACGAGTGAAACAAAGCCCCTGGGCTATAAAGGGCGGTGATGTGCTCCTTTAGGTAAAGCACATCCATAAAACACATCTACCCCACAACCCTATGATGAAACTGCCAGTGCTTTCTCTCTAAGCCTGCTGTAAAGTGATGTTCTTGTTCATTAACACTCCCAGTGAACACACAAGTACAAAGTTAAGAAATAGAAGCCACAAACTCATAAAAGGTGTAAATGATTTGACTTTGGTGACCTGGTAGTACTCCAGCATTCCATAAGGGGCGCAAAACTTGCTGGAACTGGTAGGCAGCTGAGCAAGATCACAAACAAGGAGGCCAGAATATGCAGATGCTGCTCAGAACCGCATACAAAGAGCGCCTCCATCCCAATAGTCAGACCCGCTCATGATAGCACTGAAAAGAACCACAAAATATTTAAGAATAACTTTAATAAAAACCTATGATCCATTCTAGACATTTATGCAGAAAACTGAAAGGACAGTTTCTAAAAAAAAAAAAATTATTAGCTAAGTAAATGGAGAAATACAATTTGTGGACTTTAAATTCAGTGTCACAAAGCCCTCCCAAATCAATCTATATATTCAACATGCTCCAAACTGAAAGGCCTGCAAATATTTCTAAAAACATTAACAAGATATTGCTAACATTTACACTGCAATCAAAAACAATCTAGGGTTACTGAAACAATCTTGAAAAGGGGCGGGCAGGGACGCTTCTCTCTGCCCAGCTCTGTCAGCTGCAGCTCACGAGCTGAGGTGGCTTTGATGTACAGGCTGATAAACAGATCAAAGAGGCACAGCTAGGAACCCAGGAATAGCCTTACATATGTATGGTCAAGCGACTTGTGATAAAAGCCCAAAGAAATTCAGTAAGGAAGTCTCTTTTTTTTCATCTAGCAGTGTTGGGGCAGCCAGAAAAGTATCATAGAAAAAGTCAACTTTAACCCCCCACTTCCTATGCCAAAATAAAAAGTATCTGAGGTGGCTTCCAGGTCTAAACATGAAAGCTTAGACTATGAAATGTCGGAAAGAAAAGAAAAAAGGTCCTGTTGTCCCAAGCTTGAGTCAGGGAAGAATTTAAAGGCAAACATGGAAAGGACCTGTGAGAAACAGCCATCAAAAGCCAGGGGTGTGGCATTCAGAAATGACAGAAAACTCAACGTATGTTGCAGGCCAGCTAGCGCTCCATAGCAAGAGCATCTGCTTCTTAATCCATAAATTGAACGTCCACAAGTTAATACCTCCAACTGTAACGCCAGCCAACTCTACTAAGAAAATACGACGTCAAGCCACAATCTGCAGAAAGCATTTGTGAAGGGCATTCAGATTCATCAGTCCTGTCTCCATCATGCATAAAGGACTGTTGAGATTCACGGAGAAAAGACAGCCTGCTTTGAACATGCAGGCCAAACACATTAAATATGTCACAAAAGAAGAAGCTATAAATACAAGCAAGGGACCCATGAGAAGGTGGGTCACCAGAGCACCCAAGGCTGGAAAGACTGACATTACTAAATGTTGGTGAAGGTGGAGAACAGCAGACAGAGACAGGCTTTGGTAAAGCAGCACAAGGTGATGTGCTTTTGATCAAAACACTCTTTTTGCCACTCTGAAATCAGGGTCTCACAGCTGCTGGCTGAGCATTCCACTGGTGGGTTACAGCTCCACCCCAGACAGTGTGACCACAATCATTTGGGGAAGCCAGCAGTAGCATCTAAAGTTAATGGTGACTGGATATTTCTCTCCTTTGATTTACTGAAATACAATGACAACAGAAACACATTTTAAAAGCTACATACATTTTGAAGCAGCCTTTTATTCCTATCCCCAAACTGGACAAACTATGTCTGGTGGCCAAGTAATCCATGCTAATAAACCAGAGTGCCATGTCCTTATAATGAAATAAAAACCAACAGACACACACACACCTAAACATACACACACTTGCAACATAGCCACACACAGGCACACAGGTATATGTACACACACATATACGCAAATATGTACACACCTGCACACATAGCATACATTTACATGCACATACATATACACAGACCCACATGATACACTATCATGTATGAATTGACTGTTCAACCTCATGTCATCATCTTTAATATCAGCATAAATCAACCATCCCAACTGCTTATCTGAGCACTGTATACAGGTTCCTCTTTTTAAGACCTGTATCAGCCTTCCTCATCAGAGCGAGGGTACATCTATGAGCAGTCCACAGCCTCTGAGCACTGCAGAAATTACCATGAGTAGATGATATGTTTGTGTCCTTGAGTCAGAACACTCTCTGAGCAGAGACTTAGGGGCTATTCCTGTAGAGGCCAAAGGACAGTCTGAAGTCTTGGGAACTCTCACTGGCTTGGAGCTTCTCTTTTGGGCTAGGATGGCTGTCCAGGGGGCCCAGAGACCTACCTTTCTCCTCTTCTAGGCCCTGGGATTACCAATGTTTGCCACCATGGCCTTTTCTCCCAGTGAGATGCTGAGGAACCTCTGGAGCTTATGGAGAAAGCACTTCACCAACTAAGCAATCTGCTTAGCCAAGAGTTTAAGTTTAAATTTGTATCACCTTGGAAAATGACCAAAATCAAGATTTTCTTAAAATCTGCAAGACAAAGACTAAAGAAACACCTCCCCAGCTCTAGCTTACAAAGTGCTTCCCAGATGGCAGGTTGCTAAGAGTGCTGGCCTTGCCATGACTTCACCCAGGGGATTCAGGAAGCCCCAGCTGAGTGGCTGAACATGGCCCATCAGTACATTATAGAGCTCCGCCCTTGGTGCCTGGCCCAAGGGCAAAACTCAGCAGTGGCCTTTCAGGGAGCTGGTTCTCTTTGCTAGATGGTGGCAAAAACGGAGAATAATTTTGAGCACTGCATGGGGAGAGGGGTGTGGTCTGGGTGAGCAAAGAGCGGATGCAGCATAAGCTGAACGAAAGGAAAGCCGAGAATCTGGAGATCTGACTCCATCTAGTAACTACCACCATGGCAGACTCTATGGCTGGCTAGATCGAGCCTCTTCTGGTTCAGATGTCCGAGTCCTTTTCCTTGCAGCCCAAAGACTCCGGATTTGAACCTCCCCAGGGACAGTTTGGAAACTTAGCTGCTTCTCATTTGGGAGCACTTGGCATGCAGGAAAAGGAGAATTAGAGCACTGAGGTTCCCATCCAGCCCTTCCACAGTAGACGTTTTGAAAATGTGTAAGGATACAGGGAACCTGCGTCCGTGCTGATGGGATGCTTCCCTTTTAAGGCAAATCAAGTTAAACCAAAAGACCACAGAGTGACGCCTTGTGGCAGAAAGAGGTGACCTTCAGCAAATAACTGGGCTGCACTCTTAAGAGTGTTGTCACTGCTCAAGCTAAGACTTATTTTCTAACCTGAAAGTGGATGAGACTCTGTATAGATGAGTCTGCACTGACTGTAGCATCCTTTCACTGTGGGCATTTACAGACTCAAGAGTCCAATAGGTCCAAAGGTCCCTTGAAGGTCACAGAGCATAAGAAGTGGGCATAAGCCCCCTGGTCCACTTGTCCCTTGCATCTGTCAGTGTTGGGTGGGGGAATAAATGTCGTTCCCTCCCAGGGAGGTACAATGGCTTTCACACATCCACTTCTTCCTGGTATATCTGTGACTTTCCCCAGAAGAGCAACTCATTTGAAGACCTTCAAGTTAATGAGGAGGGAGAGGGAGCTGCAGCATATTGTCCCAACTCAGTAGGAAGGTTTTCTCCTTGATGTTCCTAGGGCCCACTGGCTTCCTCCAGGGGCTACATCTGGACTTTGGGTTTCCTGGGGGAACATCACCCTATACTTCCTGTCCCAACTCTGGCTTAGAACTGCCCTCCTGACATCCCCTGTTGGGCCTAAGTCCTGATGTTTAAATTTCCACAAAGCAAAGTGCACACATGCTGAGAGTTTGGAGAGCTTCCCCTGGGCCCCACTATGAGTGCCTAAAAGCGAATGAACCTCAGATCCATCCAGCTCAAGTTGATTTCCTCCCTGCCTTCTGATCCAGAAAACCAAACCAGACCACTGGGCAGGTCGACTCCACACTACCGAAAAGTAGGGAACATTGGAGGAAAACATCTCAGTTGTTTATAGGGCTTGGAGAGGACCAGACTGCAGAGCATCCCCAGGGTACCAGGACTGAACGTGAAGAACAGAATGGGTGGGTGGCCAAGGATTCAGCATCCTCCCTGGTGTGTGTTCTTGCACTTTCTTCCTGATATAATACAGGGTTACCTCTCAGGAATGAACTGCCCTAGAGCCTCTCGAGACCCCTGAGGCTGAGGTGAAACCAGGCTACTCCGTGTTGTGCTTGAAACTGAACTTCTTGACAAGATGGTCATCACCGGATGCATAGTGTCAGCCATCAAGGTGACTTGCTCTGTGCCTCAACTCTCAAAGTAGCAAGGTGGTTCACATACGCAGGACATTACTGAAAGCCACAGGACTTTACAGAAGGTGGACTTGAGTTAAGAATCGTGCTCCTATGTTGACGACCTCATGCTCAATATGGTCATATCAATATGGTGTTCACAATTACTCCTGGGCATTTTCAGAATATTTCTGAGTCTTTTCCACAATACTTTTTAAGTCTACATTTTTTTCTTCCTTTCTATCCAAAATGTCTTATTCTTTTTCAAAGTCTGATGAACTTTAAAACCCAGAAATATCCAACCTTTTGACATTGTGACTTAATATATTAACTGCAAATGTTTGGGGCTGTATTTATATTAATTCTGTAATGATGCAAATCACAACCACATATGGGACACCCCAATGGTGGGGCAGGAGGTCATATGTTAGAAGCTTTCAGGGGGAAGGAGAAAGTCTCAAGTGACAAAATTCTGGCGTTCTGGTTAAAAATAAATGAAGGCTAAATGTTCAGTTTCTCTCACACAGGTCAAGAGCTACCCCCACAAGTTGCTTGGGGCTCTTGCTGAGTATGGTGGAACCTGGACTATGTGTGTGGCCAAAGTCTGTATCTTCCACTAGCATCCTGGAGACCCAGGCCAGAAGTTCTAGGCCACATAATGAGCTCTGTCTCAGCATCTGGAGAAAGAATAACCAGAATGGACACATGGCGAAACAAAGATACCTGCCAGGATTCCACAGCAAAGACCATCTGAGGACCTCTTTACCTCCCCAAGCCACTGTGTTTCACCTGTTCCACTGTCTCTCTGGTAATTCCCATGAGACAGGCAGTAAGTGTCACAGCATCACCTGGCATGCACAAAGACTAGGGTTCCATAAACCTGTGTGCTGCAGCATTCTTGTGATCTCAGTGCTAACGAAGTAAAGACAGGAGCATCAGATGATTAATATGATCTTTAGCTACACAGTGAACTCCAGCGCTGAATGCCAGACCAGGCTAAATGATACCCTGTTTTCCCACAAAAAAAGTGGGGTTGGCAGGAGAAGGCTGCCAAGATGGCTCAGCAGTTAAGAACACCTGTTGCTTTTGCAGAAGACCCAGGATTGGTTACCAGCACCTACATGACAGGTCATCAATTTCAGTTCTGGGAATCAGACATCCTCTTCTGACTTCTCTAGGTACCATTCATTCACATGGTACATGTTATGCATGTAGACAAAACACTAATGTATATACTATTATATATATATGTATATATATGTATATATGTGTGTATATATATATATATATATATATGTATGTATGTATGTATATATAATCTGAAAATAAAATTGGAGGAAGGAAAGCAATTGGCAAAGAGAGAAAAATGGAGCCCCAATGTAGTCTCATGTTTCTCCAACCATATCTTGTCTTTTTTCCCATTTTTTTTTTTTACTAATTCTGACCCTGCTGGTAATATATTTCTTCTTTGCAATCATGTTAGATATATTTTATTTAAATTTAATGCAGATAATTTAAAAATTTCCAGCTGATACAGAAAAACATGTTGATAAAACTCATAAAAGCCACTGTGGGAACCAGTGAAAATTTTCCATCCTGTGGAGTAGCAGAACATAACAGATACTAGCTAGACACTGGACTAGACTCCCCGTTTCCAGGTCTCAGGTCCCAGCTAAGCACTGGCTGCCTCAGTCTCTCCAACTTGTAAAGTCAGGGCATAAAGCTATTGTCTTATAGGTAGCTGTGTCACTCAAAAGGGCCGAGTCACTCTGCCGTGTAAGGGCTGTAATCTTCTGACCCATGGGGGTTCATATACTCTATGTGTCACTCATGCTACTACATGTGCCAGACTCCTGGTTCCTGCTGAGAGAATGAAGTGAACACATTGTCAGCACCAGAGGAGCTCCAGAGGCCCTAGAGGCCAGAAGCTAGGCCTAGAAAAGTTTAAAGAACTTTGATAACCATGCCTGAGAGAGGAGCATGGTTGTGTCCCTGGAAGGTCACCATATATCCTTTCCATTGGCAGCTTCCTGTTAGGAAATGGGGCAGCATGAAGGTGGAAGTGGGCTGACACAAGAGCCCGTTCCAATGGCGCTGGGCTCTGAAGAAGAGAGGGTCTCTGTTAAGTAGCCTTCTAGTTCTGATACTGACTCAGGCAACTTCAAGGGAAACACCAAACACAGTCACACACTTCCCCAGTCAAACCCACACCCTTCCGAAGAGTTCCTACCTCCCACTGTAATTTCTGCACAGGGAGAGGGGCAGAAAGATCTAAGCTGCAGCGGCAGTAGAGGCTACCTTCCTTGTCTGCGTGCCTGAGAGAAAATTGTTCTCAAACTATACGGAGGAGAACTTAATGGCAAGCCAATGACCACGTCCTAACCCCTATTTCCACATCCATCTATCTCCTAGGGAGCTGAGGCTGGAAAGGTATGGACCATCTAGACTATGCAGGAGTCTCTTATTTGGGGAGTAAAATTTCTAACGAAAATAAAAATCACTTAGCTCTTGACTCTTCCTCAGATATGAATTGAGTAGGTCACTTTGACTTACAGGGATCCCAGGATCCTCTGCTTAGAGGTTGGTCCCTGGAGTCATGCACAAACTAACCTGGGACACATTCATTCATGACTTATCACTCATCCTTTATAGCATCTTTTCAGTCACATGGAACCCTATTCATTCTTGAGGTTACCAACATGAAGACTCTACTTCCTAAGTCTCCCCAACAGCCTCACCCACTGGGAGGCCAAGTACTCAACCTGGAGGGGATCTTTCTCATTCAAACCACTTCTCTGGGCACTCATTTGCATGGCGCTGTTAAATCCACAATGAGATAATTTGGTTTCCAGAGGACTGTGGCAATAACCAGATCCCCAAGCCCCATGTAAAACTCTGCTTCTCTCCCCATCCTTTACACTGTTTATCTTATCTGTTCTTCGGACTGTGATTATCCTCCCAGGCTGAGGAAGTAGGAGAAACCCTGTGAGTCAGGTGTCTATTTTCTTTTTCTCCCCTCATAACTGTTTATTTTGGAAGGCACTGGAGTTGAAGTTATTAATTTCTCTTTATGGGATTTCCAGCTGCTGGTCACGTGTCAAACCAGATACAAACGGGAAGAAGTGACAGGGGGAGGGGAGGGATTTTCTCCAGTGAAAGGCAGGTTTCAAGCTCCCGAGCCCTGGTACCCACCTCCCTTGGATATATGTCCTTTCCTCAGGAGGCACCTGGTGCTCACCATTTGAGGAGGGTGATGGGTTGGAAAGTGGGAAAGGGCCAGGGAAGCTGAATGCCATGGGGTCAGCTCTGATGTGGATATGTCAGGGAGAGGAAGGCATTGGCAGGCAAGGGGCATAGCACCTGGCATCTGTCTCTTGACCAGCATGGCCTAGCTTAAAGTTATGAGATGAGCCAGCATAGTGTGGGTTCTAATCTTAGTAGACTCCTAACCCAGGACGTTGTACTGTGGAACAACTGAGAACTGGTTTTTGAAGACCCCCCCCCCGAAAAGTCACCTTTCTTAGCTAACCTGAGTAAACCTCTTGACAAAAATCAAAGTACAGAGTTTGTCAACCACTGGGGATAAGAACCATTGCCCACTTTACCTCATCACATAGAAAAAAAAAAAAAAAAAAAACAAGTTTGAATATCCTTCTAGAAATATCCACAAAAGCCAAAGTGGAATTTTGCTGCCTCTAAGGGTCAGCATCGAGTGAGGAGTTTTTGCCTGGGGAAGGACATAGCTGCTTTGAGATCTGGAGCATAATGAATGTGCCCAAGGGACCTCTGAAGGCATGAGCTGTCTGTCTCTGGGGTACAAGGAATGATGAATCCCCCCCCCACGAACATCTGGAGTACTGGCACCCAGACCAGAAGGCCTTCATACTGTGGTCCATGAAACACTTGCACATCAGTGCAGGCACCAATGGCACTAGAAGTGACTGGGGTGGTGAGCTCCTGAAATCCTGGAGAAATTACTCTTCTAATAGAGGGACATAGGATATGGAAATGGTCATTCATTGCGGTAGGGATGTACACACTAGGGACAGAATGTTGGGCTCATTGCCTCTTACAGTAAAATTTATCACAAGTGACTTGCTTATCACAAAGGACATGCAGGGCACTTGCCACTTGTTTGCACTGTAATATTAAAAGGCTCCCCAGTTCAAAAATACTATCACGGACAGTGGAAAAAAATTGTGACAAGCAAACTCCCTACCTCTGGGATAGGCCTTCTTCCCCTGCAGGATAGCAGATCCTGTCCCCAGAAGCCTGGACTACAAAGGCTCTCTGGAAAAATGTGCCTTTTGTGAGCACCAACAGAGACCGCAGGCTTAAAGAGACAGAAACCTCAGATGGGATGTCACTTCTCTCTGCTGGACAGGTACATATAAGTCTCAGGGCCAGCCATTGGTGTCACAGCATCCTCTGCTTAAACAATGCTTCAACACTTTGTATGTAAGGGAAAACCCAGCCGGAGGGCAGGGGCTGACTGTCATGATGAAAGGCCACAGTCAGCAAAGCAAAAGTCCAGCTGAAGGCAGGACAAGCTTCGGCCACACGGCTATATGGGGACTATCGTAATATATTCTGAAATGGCAATTCTCCTAAGTAAATCGCACATCAACTCACTTAAACCTAATCATAAATGGTACAAATTGGGCCCATGTGCAAACAGAAACCCGAGCCGAGGCTAGAGTTAAAGCAGCCATTGTTTCTTGCCTGACCTGGGCTAGGAAAAGCCTTGCGTGTCCGATTACATCTGTTAAAACGATTCGAATGCCAGCCCCGTATTTTAATTATAAATATATAAAAAATTTTAATAAGAAGGCATTCTGGGCTTGCTAAGCTTTTAAAATGCTCATTGGGGGTGGAGTGGGCAGAAGAGAATTCCATGTGCCCCTGATCCCGTGCCAGCATATAATGATTGAATGTTTTCCTGTAATAAATGGGAAAAATCTGGCTTGTATGAATGGCTCCAAATCACTTGGCATTAAAAAAGGAATTCGTTACCTGGCTTCCAGCGTGCTGGAACCTGGAGGGAATGGCGATCACCCAGGGAAGGGACAAGAAGGAAGCTTGTGATCCGCCCTGAGCACCCCACCCCCTGGAAATATTATGCAGGGTGTCCCCCTCACCTCACTTCCCCGGGCCACCTTTTCTGTGGGCTTCTAAGCAGAGGTTGTGTGGGCCAATAGAAAAGGGGGCTGTTACGAACCAGAGCCAGCTAGCTCTTAGCCACCTCCTTTGTACCTCTCCAAACCTCAGGCCTGCTTAATTATGATTAATTGCCACATGGATAATCAGATACAGTTTCAGAAGGTTGGAAATGACATTCCAAGGACGCCAGGGAAGACACAAGGTATGCCTTTGTTCGCAGGAAGAAAAAGGCAGGTCCCTTCCTCAGCCCTGTAACCTTTTCTTATTTTAACAATTCCAAACAGAATTAATACCATCAGTATATTATTCCCAACTCCGGGGAATTGAGCTTCAACAGCACAATTTCTGCAGCTGTCAGGGTTTTCAGAACTCCTGTCAATAACGCGATGTTGGGGTGCCCTTCTGCTTGAATGAAAGCCGGCTCGAGTTTCTGCTTTATGTCTGTGCTTGCTGGGTGGTGGGGCACAATGAGAAAGAACTGGAAAGAAAAATAATAACAGCAGTTAAAAAGCTCCACTCTCAACCCAAACTGGATCAGAGGTAATAGACTCGTTCTCTTCTCCCAATTTCCTCTGCTTGTTTTAGAAAACACTGAGAAGTGCAGGAGATTGTGTCTTGCCAGCTCTCCCCTCCATTTAAAATCCCTTTGGCTAAGTCAAGGATCACAGTATGTCATTTCCAGTCTAACAGAAGTGCCGGGCCTCGCTCAGCTCCTATTACCAGGAGGCAAATCCCTCGGTTCCAGGCGCCAGTGTTGCGGGCTTTGGCTCTTAGCCCAACATTGTTCCCTTCATTACATTCCAGAGGGCCTCTCAGCCAGTTAATGTTTGCACTGGGAGGTCCAAATATCCAGCATTCAGCACTGAACTTTTCTCTTTCTGTTGAGAATTGCAGTTTTCAAATGCGATCACTGGCTTTGGAGAAAAACTCGCAGGTGAACACAAGAGCCCTAATTTACATCTTATTCACAAACAATAACATTTGCAGCGGTTTCTCCATGTGTGCTCATAAAGGAGTTTTAGAAGACGCCTGGCTTTTTAAGACTTTATGGTGGCTGGAATTGGTTTACCAATTTAAGGGCAGTCATTCCATTTATTTACTTTTTTTTTTAAAATCTTAAATAGCATAAGAGTATTTTATTTTAAGATGCTAGAAGCCATGGTACATTCCACATTGTTAGTGCGTGTGCTCACGTGGGAAACAACAGTCAGAAATGGATAAACTAATTTGAACCAGTTTCAAGCAGACAACCTTTAATTAGATCCCCATCTCAGAGAGGATTTTAAAGGTTGCGTTTTCAGAGCATGTGGACTCGTACTTGGCATCCTGGCCCCAGCTCTGACACACCTTTGCCAAGTGGCCACACTGACCAGACATGACTGGAAAGAACAGTTGGAGTTTGCAGAGCATCCTGGGTCTTGCACGAGATGGAGTAGGATGGGGTGGGGGTTGGGGGTTATCGGTTGGAGGATTGCAAGCTGAGTCTGTAGCCTTCTACCTATCCTGGATCCTTGGGGTCCAGAATCTTTCACAGAGCCCTGCTTTGAAGAGGGTGTCACAGACAAGGTGGCATTAATCCTGTAAGCCAGATCATCCCCTAAAGATGCTGCCCTGGGAAGTTGGAGGTTGAAGGCTTGGGCTTCCAGAGGTGGGTGGGCACTGCTGCCCTCTGCAGACCCAGGGGCCACTCTGGAGGACATGCACTTCTAGAGAATTCTCCATGGCGGTTCTGTGCTAAATCTACTAAGTGGGACAAGGAGCAGAAAAGGCCCCCTTTCCTGCCTCCTTCTTCCATCACCTAATTCGTCCCTTCTACCTCATTTCTCTTTCAGGCCAGCCACCATTTTCTTGGGCTCAAGCGACAACTAGGGCAGAGATACTCTCACTGATCAGAACTATCAAGCAAAAAGAACCCTGAGGAAGGGTCTCAGCCCCACTTTGGTTTCGCGCCATCTTCTGAAAAGCCAGAGTTGATTTATTTTTATTGATAGTTTTGTCCATGTTCACCATGACTTGTTGTCTCTTCCAGTTTGTTCCTTGGTCTCCTCCCCACCTCTCTTTCTGTCACTGAGCCCTTCTCCTTAGTCATAAACTACATCCCTATACTTTTTGTCTTTCATGTGTGCGACCCACCAAGTTGAAGTATGATTGCCTACATGAGTATGGGTGGAAGGTTCTTTTCTGGAGCATGGGCAACTTAGCAGAGCCTACACAACTGAACCAAGTGGACACACCGCTCCCTAGCCACTGCTAACTAACATTAGTTCCCTAAGGAGGAATGGAACCTTGAGAACTCTTCTCCCTTCTCTGGTGAAAGGCAGGGGGGTTACCTGTGGTGAAGGACTTGTACAAATAACAAAGACTGCAGAGTACTCATGAATGCAATTGCTGCATTTTGTCTCCAAAAGATGTTTGCAGCAGCCTCTCTGCCTTTTATGGTCTTTATGTCCCCTCTACTTCCATGTTCCCTAAGCCATACCTTGGATTCTAAGGCTTAGAGAGTGATATTGGGTTCTAACATTTCTATCACAGCTGATTGTGTTGGTAGATCAGAGACGCAAGAGCTCCCATCCTTCCAGCTGCCAGCCTTCCCAACACTGCTCCTCCACTTCTGCAAGATCACAATATTGTATAGGAGGCTCACAGGAGCCACAACACAGCACATGGCACCAAAGACTCCTGCTCATTTTCTCAATACTTGCTGAGATTCATAGGAAAGAAAGGGACAGGAATGACTGCTGGGCCCAGATACAAAGTGTGATGCCCTAGAAGTCCAGATAGGGGGGTCCAGATACCACCTGAGCTGCAAAAAGGAACAGTAGCTAGAGAGGGAAGCCTTTGAGGTACCCAAGATGGTTGCAATCAGGAACAGGTGAAGGAAATTGAGCTATCCTGCTCTGAAGATGGGATTCACAGCTTTCAGCTTCCTCACTAGCAAAATGGACTTTGTTCCTAAGGACAAGGGTCTCCTGATGAGATCTTGCTTAATCATCATTCGTCTTTCATGGTCCTTGCTGTGATTCCCGGAGAGGGGTCAGGACCATTGCATGTCTGCCTTTGGTGAGATAAGGGACTTTCAGAGAGCCTCCCCATTCCTTGGCAAGGAAAACACCATAAGGTCAGAAGGACCTTAACTCGGAAGCAGCTCTTCAACCCCTGAGCTTGTCAAAGCATGAATCCTTAGGGTATTGCTTGTTCAGCTCACTCCAACAAGGAATTTGGTGAAAAGGATCTGAAAGGCCACGTAGATGTTGACCATTTACTCATTTCTTCTAAGTTGTTGGTGAATAAATCAATCAAACAATCAATCAATTAATCAAGCAATCAATCACATCTTCCTTTTCAAGTTCTCTCTGTTTACTCCCTCTGAAGGTCATTGAAATAAATGTCATCCTTCTATCCCCTTCTCCTATTAGTCTGTGATCCTAGCTGAGCCCCACGCTGCCAGAAGCTGGTATGCAAAAACTCCTTTCATGCCAGTGGAAACCACACTGGATTCTGCCTCTGCTTGCCTCACTTTAGTAACCAGTTGAGGCTCCACTTACCCTCTGTGATGACCAGTCTTCATTGTCAACTTGACTGGAGTTGGAGTCTCCTAGGAAACTTCTTCTCGGGTAGGTATATCTTTGCGACTATAGTCAGAGAGGTCTAACTGAGGACCTAAGACCAACCCTGAGTCTGAGTTGCACCATCTCTTGCATTGGGGGGTCTAGATAGACAGGAGATAGGAAAAAATGGAAGGGAAGGGAAGGGAAGGGGAAGGAAAAGAAGGGAAGGAATGAAAAGAAACCTTCCTTGTCTACAGCAAGCAGGGTTACGATTGCTTCTTGAATAAAGCTAAGCCATGAAAGACAAAGGTGACTGGAACAGAGTAATAAGAGGTAGGACAAAGTATGACATATGCCCTCGACAGAAGGAAAGCAAAGAAGAGCCATCTATGGCATTCTATATGTGAGCTGAGAACCTCTTATTCCACTGCCAATGAACAATACTTAGAGGGTTTAGCTAATCACAATAAGAATCCCTAGAGAACTTAGGAACCTCATTGCTTTATCCAGAAAGTAGGGTCTCTTCCAGAAAGTGCTGAATAGAGAATGAAGGTGACAGGAGACTTCTTAGAGTTTGGGCTATGGCTATGCCCTCTGCTGGGTTTCACTTCTTCTTTGCTTGTGCATATATTAATTTTTCAATTAAAATTATAAAGATTAATCTGCAATATTTATGACTGGTGATAGAAACCATTTAGGAAATTATCTCCAAAATGCATACAAAATGAAGGTAGTAGTAACAATAACTCATGGGAAATGTAAGGAAGCCCAGGGCAGGAGGCTGCAGCAAGTGCAGAAGAGACAGCAGTGCGGGAGCTGCCAAGGCACCCACTTCTTTTTCTGCCCTTTGCTCTGTCTTTAAAGATATCCTCCCAAGGGAGCTGGCAGAGAGAGCATGAATGGAGCAGAGCAGTTGCCCTCCACAGGGGAGGCAGCGGATATGTTCTCAGGTTGAAAGAGCTCAGCTGTGTGTTTGCACCTAGCTATTGCAAGTGAGCAGCACAGTCAAATGAGAGACGCACAGATGTTCACCAGGTGTAGATTGAGATGCTCGGGGAAGACAAACAAGGCCATATCTCCAGGATCTGGAATCACCTTTTGACCCTAGAGTTTGTCTGCCTGTCTGTTTCTCTGTCACTTCATGTTCTGACATGGGACGACGCCCCTATTTCTCTCCCACATGCAGAGTGATTTTTACCCCCTGATTTACTGTTGCTCTACTCTTGCTGATTTACACTTTTTTTTGGCTAGTACATATATTAATTTTCAATAAAAATTAGAAAGATAAATCAGTAATATTTATGACTGGCGATACAAACCATTTAGGAAAATATGTCAAAGTGGCACTGGAGGTGTGTCCCCATCCCTTTCTAACTCTATCGCAATGTTCTTTAAGAAAGAGGTCAACGTGAAGAGGCAGCTAGAAGAGGAATCAAATGCTTAATAGGAAAAGAAAGGGAGAGGTTGAGAAAAGGATGATGAGTAGGACATTCATGTCCCCTGTGTCCCACATAAAAGACAGCACAGAAGTCAACAGTAGGGATCTGAGGGCATCTGCACCAAGATGAGTCCCCTGTTTCCATATGCCAAGGTCTAACTCCAGGTATTTTGGTGACGCTGCATTGGAGAAGTTCTTCCCAAAAGGGTGTTCCAATGTGGTTGATTAAGCAGGCCAAGGGGACAAGATAACTCGGGTTCTTGAGCAGCAAGGGCGGGAGATCTTTGCTACCTGACTTGGCAGGATTCCTAATCAAACTGAACTCCAGGGCAGAAGGGAGACATGAGCAGATGGGGCCCAGAGGAGGCTGGCTTGCTATGGCAGCAGGATAGGGCTTTTGTAAGGACAGATGGGGCAGATGATGAAGACGAGAAGCTACAGCAAAGATGCCTATCTACCAGCTGAGAAGAGAGAAGAGAGACCAATGCCAAGTACCAGACTTGCAGTACACACCTTATTATAGGGTTCAACAATTCTTAAGGTCTGGGTCCTGGAGCTTCCTTGAAGTTCATTGTATTGAAAGGTGACCTTCCCATGTCTGGTGGCCTCTCACGAGTTGTGCTGGCCTTCTTTTTTTTTTTCCCATGGTAATTCATAGAGGGGGGCTCAAAACAAAACAAAAAAACAATTAAAAACAATTTCACCTTGAGATGAGGCTCCTGTCAGCTTGCATCTGTGCGTATAAAGAGGTGCTTTGTTTAGATGAACTATTCCCTAGCTCCCTTGTGAGGGCTCCTGTTTGTTTTCTGTCTTTCTTCACAATTTCAGAGCTACTGAAGACACACACACACACACACACACACACACAAATGTATGCAGGCACATACACATTTGGGACACACATACATATATTCACACATGTAGGACACACATACACACATTCACACATGTAGAACATACAAGTCCACACAGATGCACACAGACGTAGGATGCACATGCACACACAATTTCCTATAATTCCACACACAAAAATGAGATAAAACAAAAAGCTGTCAGGTGCTGGCTTATCTCCTTAACTGCACAGATCTTCTGGCATTTCTCTGTATTTTTCTTCCTAGCCTCCCACCTGACCTCACTTGCTCTCCAAATTCTCCCCATTGTGGCCAAATGTCACAGCTCATATGCAGCGGTTTGAGCCATGAAAACATGCTGTAAATGTGTGCCTCTGCCCTTTGATCTCAACCCTTCTCTGCCTTCTGCAGCAATCTCCTTTGCCCAAATGAAAAGCCCTTGATTAGCCAGCTCTTCTGACTCCTGGCATAGAGAAAACCCTCACCTCACTTTGCTCAAGGAAGCCAGTTGTATGGGTTGAATAAATTTGCATACAAAGTCTCAGCATTTCAAGTAACAGTTCAAGAACCAATGAATGAACAGCAACTGCAAATGCCCAGCTCTGACCCCACCCCCACAACAGAGCAGTCAGAGGACAGAGTCAGGAATGCCTATGTCCTCAGGTGTAGGTAACCCAAGAGCACAGGGCAGGGGCCCGGACAGAAAAGGTGGATCCCCAGGACTTACCAGTTAGTCAGTCATTCTGGCCAAAATGGTAAGCTGCAAGCCAAGGAGAGAGCCTGTCTCAAAAATAAGATAGAGAAGCAAATAGAAGAGGATGTCCTAACATCATCCTCTGCTCTCCACCTACCCATACCTGTGCAGAGACAGAGAGAGGGTGAGAAGGAGGGTGGGAGGGAGGGAGGGAGGGAGGGAGAGAGAGAGAGAGGAAGAGCCTGCCATTATTAAAATGTTTAGTGATTTCAACGTCCATTTTAATCGAAAGCCCAGGATTTTGCAATGACAAGCACACAGGGAGCCATGCTCCCTGTCTGGTACCAAAGTCCACTACGCACAGCTGTGCTATTCAGCCAAATGAAAGATCTAGCATTTTCCAGATGCACCTAGCTAGGCACAGCCATACTTCAAACTCAAATGTGACTCACTTTTGAGCTATTTCTCACAATTATCTGCTTAGGTGCCCCAACTTTAACCCACTTTGAGGAGGATCCTATGCAGATGAGAAACCCCAGGTCTAAGGCAGTTTCCGTCTCTAGCAGAACAGGGCTGTGGCTGGAGGGAAGAATTCTAATTGTGTCTCTTATGAAACTCATGAATTATCCTGGTTTCTCCGTCACCTGTAACTTTGCTTATTTTCCGATTGCTGTTTTAAGTCTGTGCTCTGTGTTTCTAAATGGGAAAACTGCTGTGAACATGAAAAATATCCTTGGGAAAGTCTTCTCTCGGCTACTTAGCTTGAGAGACCAACTGCTGGTTTTAATCTTATGCCCACTGGGACTGCGCAGAACTCTCTCTAAAACTGCGGCATGCTCAACTCCTCGACATTTTTTTAAAGCATGCGAAAAACAAATTAAGAATAACTTAAGAGCTCTTGGCTCCCCTCTGCTTCAAAGACACCTATAGGAACTTCAGGACAGAGCCGGATGGTGGAGGCGGTACACGGAGCAGATGGCGGGAGGAAGAGATGGCCCCACCAGCCATGGTCTCAGCTGCAGGCTGTGCACGCTTAGCCCTGATTATTCCTTCCCCGGTCAGCAGGGCATTTTGTTCTCATACGCGGGTATTTCCCACTAAGAACATAAGACGACAGCATAATCTATCAGGCAACCTGCATAACCCGCTGACTTGGAAGCCATTGTTATGCTCTAGGTCTCAGCTAAATCTATGGGAACTAACTGTGTAATCCTTCAACGGTGCGGAAAACCTCTAAAACCTAAGTGTGAAACTCTATGCGCGTGCAGTCTGAGCATGGACTTGAACACCTAGTCTCACTCCAGTGTTTACTGGTTTTGGCCCTGAGGAAGATCCCAACCCCGAGGCAGCTACCCTGCTGCTTCCTTTTGTGGTTTCAGCATCAGCTTATTAGGGGAGAGGGGACTATGATCAAATGTATGGAACAAAGTTTACTTAATGTAGCATAATGTCCATAATGTAACATTTGGTATTTCATTTTTTCTAGGGGGGAGGTGGGGTTCAAGACAGGGTTTCTTTGTAGGCCTCCTGGCTGCCTTGGAACTCACTCTATAGACCAGACTGGCCTTGAACTCAGAGATCTGCCTGCCTTTGCCTCTGGAATGCTGGGATCAAAGGTGTGCGCTATCACCATCCAACATATGCACTAAAAAAAAAAATTTGTGTTAGTTATTTGAGAAATTTTCGATGTCTTTTAACCATATTTGCTACACTCTCAATGCTACACAGATCCACCACCCACTTCCCTGCTCACCCAACTTTGTCTTCCTCTTTTGTTTTATATCCATCAAGACCTATTTGTGTTGTCTGTATATATTCTTGGATGTGTGGCCTTCCACTGGAGCATGGCAAACTACCAGGGTCTATACTCTCAAAATAGCCTGACTTTCCCTCTCCTGGCAGCTATCAATGCTAATAGGTCCTCAGCTAGGGTGGGACCTGTACCTACCTCCCTTCTCACGACAAGACTTGGTCCTATTGAGCTCCAATGGGACTTGTTTGAGCTGTCACAAATTTTGTTAGGTTTTTTGTTTGTTTGTTTGTTTTATTTTTGATATTATAACTACAACATTTTCCCTTTTCTTTCCTCCTTCTAAACCCTCCCTTAGAACTCTCACCACTCCTTTTCAAATTCAAGCCCCCCTTTCATTAGTTGTTATTGCATGCACATCTGTATAAGGTGTGGAAACTGTCACAGTTTTCAAGTGCGCAATTCAGTGGCAATGAGCGCTCTCACTTCAGTGTGCATCCTGCCACTTTTACAAGAAACATCAACAGACCCTGAAAGCAAAGCACATGTATGTAAAGGACAGAAGGGTTGCCTCCTGGCAGGAGCATAATAAGCGAAGGTGAGGCAGCCTAGTGCAGGGATGAGCAGGAATGGGATCCTGTAGCCTGCAGAGGACTGAAGGAGGAGGGTAGGCAAGACTTCCAAGGATGTAAAGTGTACTGGGACAGATTGTTCTACCCACGGTGACAACAAGGGGTTAGTGTGGAAGGAAACAGTACACAACAGAGACTTTTGAAGTCTCTCAAATGGGTATCCAACATCAGGTTGATGGTACAGAGGCTAGAGTAAGCAAGTGAGCATGAACTATTGATCAATATGAGGCAAGGTGTCTTAGTCAGGGTCTCTATTCCTACACAAACATCATGGCCAAGAAGCAAGTTGGGGAGGAAAGGGTTTCTTCAGCTTACACATTCACATTGCAGTTCATCACCAAAGGAAGTCAGGACTGGAACTCACACAGGGCAAGAAGCAGGAGCTGATACAGAGGCCATGGAGAGATGTTACTTACTGGTTTGTTTGCCCTGGCTTGCTCAGCTTGCTTTCTTATAGAACTCAAGACTACCAGCCCAGGGATGGCATCACCTACAATGGGCCCTCCCCTCTTGATCACTAATTGAGAAAATGCCTTACAGCTGGATGTCATGTAGGCACTTCCTCAACTGAAGCTCCTTTCTCTGTGATAATTCCAGCCTGAGTCATGTTGACACACAAAACCAGCCAGTATGCAAGGCTTAAGGTGCACCCAGATCTCAGAGCTGAGCAGCTCAATAAAGAGCTAACTCTGGCTTCCAGAGGGGAAGGAGATGAAGAAGTTTGTACAAGTGAAGGCAGAACTTCTGTTTGAGAGTTGGTTGTCTACTGGACACTCCATCTGAGAGTGTGGATTGGCACACAGGCTGAAGAGTCCCCTGATAGGCAAAGGAGTCAACACTGGGTATGTGTCTTGGATGCCATGGAACATGGATTGTCTAAAGTCCTAGTTTGGAAGGAACTTCTTAGAAAAAGACTATGTTTGATTAAGGGCAGGAATCAGGGTGCCTCAGCCTACAGTCCTGGGTAAGTCCCAACCCTCCTGGGTAAATCCCAATCCTGCCTTCCATCTGGAGAGGAAGGAGGCTGCCTCTGACCACAGCCAAGAATCTCTCCAGTTGAGGCAGCCAAGTTCTCTTCTTTAGTCTCCTTCCAAATGCCTCATCTTTCACACACTCAAAGGCGCCTCTGAGGAGCCACACACAGTCACCCTCGGAACTCCCCTCTGATAGAGCTTATCACTGTGTATTTGAGGAAGCCAGCATTCTTGTAGGAGAATGAAGTTTTTGTTCCTCTGGTTTCCCGAGACTTTTGAGACTGTGGGTGACAGTGCTATGAGGATGGAAGTGGGAAAAGTGGAATGAAAGAGAACAAGGTCTTCAAGTGTACCTTCTCACAAATGTTTTTAATGGTTTGAGGTCTGGGTCATTATTGTCTCTCTCTAAAACTTCATCCTCCATCCATAGCCATTCTCCAATCTTTCTGGCTTCCACTGGGACCATTAACAGTGAACCCATAAGATAATGAATCCGGTAGTAAGCTACCCAGGAATCCTTGCCATCTCAGCAATGGGTGGACAATCCAAAGAAGGCTTAAAAGGCAGAAAAAAAACTGCCCCAGGTCAAAGTGGTCTTTGTTTCTTCCTAAACACATTTCCTTGGGTAACATCTGAGAGTTCCTGCATTGACAACACAGTATTTGCACTGGGTTAAGAGACAGTCGCAAAGCTATGGCTCTAAGGCCCAGCAGGGGGTCCTTGAGAATAAGCCAGCGCACCTCTCCCAGCTTGGCTGCTGATCTATGAGATGGGAATCCTGCCTCCTCCACTCTTGAGGGGACTCATTTTCCCCCTCTAAGTCTCAGATTTCTTGGGACTATTTTTTTATTATTGGTCATGGCAGCTAGAATCTTCAAGACTCTCCAGCCTGAAACTAGAGTGTCCATTTGTTTATGAAATATAATGAGTAGTTTTCCTGAATGTTTCTTCACAATCAGTATTGTCCCAAGAGTGGTACTTGGCAGTGGGAAAGGGTTGAGAGTGGGAGCAGGAAGGTCCCCAGTGATGTGTACCATCGAGTGGCCAACAGCTGTCACTGAATGAGGGATAGAGAAGAGCCTCTCTCATGGTGAACAGAGTTGATGAGAATGTGCAGAGCTGAGAGATCCGTGGTCCCCTTCATCACAAAGGGAAATCTCTAAATAAGGAGAGACATTCCACAGACAGGCTCACACAACGACATGGTGTGAGAAAGGCCTCGTTGGTGGTTGATGGGCATCAGCCCATGGAATCAAGGAAACCCTGGGGTTAGGGGCACTAGTGTAGGAAGGCCATACTGTCCCCACCCATCGCAAAGGGTTCTGCTCAGAGCCCCTTTGACCATGGCCTGTCAGAATGACCTTTTTCTATTCTGTATACAGTATGGGGGCACTGTGTCTTTGTAGAACTCCCGTCTTTGTCCTGCTGTAGGGTAATACTGTGTGGAGCTCACCCATCCATTGGATAGTGACCAGGGTAACCAAGCTAACAATGCCATGGTTGAGCAAAGCCACAAGCAGTGTCTTCACAGAAGGCACTCAGCTTTTCCAGATGCTTCTGAGAAGATGAGAGTGAGCCATACTCCATCATAAGATCTACTGGGCAGATGAGGAACAGGGCCTTGATAGGAGGGAAAGAGATTGGTTTGAGAAAGGGCAGCTGGAGTCACCCAGGCTCAAGTCTCCTTGGCTGGCACAAACTGCAACACACACCTCACACATGCAGAGTGCTCATGTGGGTTCTAGAAAGTCAAGTGTTCCTTCCTAGTGTTAGGAGGAGAGAGAGAGAGAGAGAGAGAGAGAGAGAGAGAAAGAGAATATCCCAGGCTTGCCCAGGGGAATGCCTAGAGACTACTAAGGAAAGAAAGAGGATGGCTCTGTCTCCCTTTAGCATGAAGACTGGGTGATGGGGAACTAAGCACATTAGAAGGCTGAGGTGCTAGGGAGTTGGGAAGGCCCCTCTGTAAACAGATGACCAGGGTATGTCTTGTGGAACAGGCATAGGGGGCAGTGGTATAGGCTGACTGTGTGAGCAGCTAGAAGAATACAGGTAAGAGGGGCTGCAGGGGCAGTGTGATGGGTCAGGAGTGTGAAGAGAATCAGGAAAGAGGCCGATGCAAGTGTTTGCATTCACCAAGAGCACAGAGAAAGCAGAGGAGAGATTTTAAATTGGCATGGTGAGGTCTGAGGGACATTTGAAAGACAGAAGATGGGGTTTGACTAAGGAACCATCCTGGCTGATTTTGGCAGCAAGTGGGGACTGGCACCTTCAAGGAGACAAGCAAGGCCACCTGAGGGTGCTTTGTGCCCAAGCCGAGCAGCCCCATCGCTGGATTTGTCAGTGGGTGAGTAGGTCTCTCAAACATCCTTTATTAGGCCCCTGTCACTTTTTTCATTAGAGGCTTGGAAGAGTTCCCTCTGTGGAGGTTGCAGAGCCTCCCAATTACTGAATGTGAGAGAAAGCAGCATTTGAGTGGGGTCTCAATCTTGGGCAGTTGAGGAAATTCTCTGGGAAGTTGTCAACTCTCGAGAGGCAGCTCAGTATCCTTCAGGGAGCAGCTGTAACGAACTCCATAGCGATCTACTTTTTCCTCCAGGAGTCTTCTTTGGGCAAGTTTCTTTCCCTAAAGAACTGGGGCAAGTTAAGCTCTAACCTGTTCTAGAATATTCCATTTTCTTAATTTGGGTGTCAGGCTATTCTAAATCAAAGTAAATGACGGTCTCAGGAACACAGGCAGTACCCTGTACAGTTGTTGCTTCATGGTTCTTGCTTGCCTTGGTTTGCAAGCAGCCAGGCCTCCAGCCAGTCAGCACTGAACTAAAACCAAGAAACAGATTGAAGAGGCGCTTTGATATTGATGCCGGGCACTGTTGAGCTATAATTTAAATCATATATCCTAGGATGCCTTAACATAATCACTGAGGTTTTGCAAAAAACAAAAAAAAACAAAAAAAACAAAAAAACAAAAACAAAAACAAAAACAAAAACAAAAACAAAAACAAAAAAAGAATAGCTTTTATAGTCTTTTATCAGGTTGCTTAAGAGGAAAAAAATTACAATCTATGTATGTAAACAAGGCAAAAGCAATTCCAGCCAAGACTTGTCTCTACTTTCGAAAGAGAAAAACTTCTCAAAAACGGATGGTTTTATAGGAAATCTAATCTGAAGGGTCCACAATTATAGCTAAGCATTCAAACGTCTGATAGGTAAGGTTAATATGGCAGTTGTTTTTTTTTTTTTTTAAAGCTGTGATGTGGTCTATCTTACCAATAACCATCAGAATGGACCGCTTACAATAGGACTACTTGATAGCATAAAAGTCTCATTTCTTTGTTTATTTGACAGTTTTTGAAAATATACTTTGTTTTTGTTTGGATTAAGTGACAGGAGTATTTTGTTTCCAAATAGAAGAGACTTCAGAGAACTTTCTCATGCCAGTATTGCTGGCCTGCAGAGTCTTACACACAAGGAAATATGAGCGGGCAGATCAATACAATTTCTGTCCCCACATCAAAAACCCAGAGCAATGTTGAAATCCCAACAAAAGCTTTTTTTTTAAAAAAGAAAGATTTTAATTCATGTGTCACTCACAATCCACCACGATATATATATATATATATATATATATATATCTTCCAGATAAATTAGAACAGAGTCGTGGAAGTCACATATATTGATTAAAACATCAAGCAGTTATGCACAGACCAATAATGAATTACTTCATCTGGAAGATAAAACTTTGTGATATTTAAAATTACGGACTTGAAAGTAAGGAAAATTACCCTTAATTATGCAGAAGGGAGCAACACCTTAGCAGTAAACAAGATAAGCACCTCAAACAGCGCTAATAATTTTAATTAACATTTTCTGGTTTCCTTTCACCTCACTTCAAGGTCACCTACTGCGCTTCTCGGAAGGCATGGCAGCTGTTGAGTACAGCTCTCCGTCATCTCACGCACCGTCATCAGG
The DNA here is from genome assembly GCF_000001635.26 of Mus musculus. Taxonomy (NCBI): domain Eukaryota; kingdom Metazoa; phylum Chordata; class Mammalia; order Rodentia; family Muridae; genus Mus; species Mus musculus. The sequence goes on from NC_000073.6 coordinate 136,356,141, forward strand.
ATTAAGCAGCAAGAACATTTTCAGAGACTGACTTTGAGAATAAGCAATTGTGCACAAGAGTAAATATTGAATCCTGGCAGCCTGTTAGCAAAGACTTAAAAATGAACCGCAAATCTAATTTCCTAAGCCTGTTCAGATTGTAGCTTTGTCATTACTAAGTCCCTCAGTTTGAATTATGAAATACGCCTGAACCATTGAATATTCAGATTATAATCTTAGCAGAGGTGAATATAGCTGCCAATGCTGTGTTTAAACCTCATATATAACAGGACGCACACACACGGCATCTGGATCCTCTGCTGAGCGTCGATTAAAATGTTCATTTGTGGAAGGCTGATGATTTTGCTTAACTTTTTTATTCTCTTTTGTAAATTAAGAAACCAGTAAGAGTAGGACTTTATTCTATCAATGGGTTTGCTCCATGTCACAGATTTCATGTACAGGGTCACTTGGAATAGAATGTGTAGAGAAAGAATCTCATTAGGCTAAAATGAGTGTAAAATGTGTCAATTTGATCCAAATGAGAATTGTAGTAAAACCATGTTTGATGTTCATGTGCAATAAATCTTTAACATTTGCTGTGAAGTATTCGGGAACCCACAGGGAAATCTGTGTTTGCAATGGGGGCTCCTTTTCTGGGGTTTTCTCAATTATTCTTCATTGGCATTAAGCATACAGAAGTGAGAGGCAGAGATCTAAAATGGAGGTTGTTAATTCAATCCTAAAACAAATAGAAATGTACATTAACGCTAATTAAAGTATGTTAGGGAAAAAATGGACTAGTTTTGTTTAAGTGAAAAGTAAGCATTTGATGACGCTTTCCTACACACTTTAAAAAACACTGCCTTCCTCTCCCTGTCAAGGCTGCGGATGACGAGCTGAACCTGTGTGTGCTGCGTGTCTGTGATTCTTCGACTTGGTTTGTGAGGATATGTAAATGTTTCTCTCCTATGCTGAGCACGCGATGGCCATCCTCTTCCTGATTCATTTTTATTTTGACACATTCCTACTGTTAATTACTGCTGTGTTTCAATTTCCTCCCTAGTATTCCGGTTCCTTCATAATGGCTTTATGGTTCACTGGACCACAATGACTAAAACGAAAGATTTTTTTGAAACTTCTGGGAGTAATTTACAAGAACCACCACTTGTTAATTGTTCCTGGATGTTTAGGGTTGGCTGTCTGCTTCCAAAAGAATCACTCCACATGATTTATGTGTTGAACTGTTTCAAATATCTTGATAATTAAATATATTTTCCCTTAAATTATTAAAATGTTCCTTTACTATCTGACAATCTAGCAGCTTAGAGCTAAACAATGTACTTACTGTTACTCTTACTGTTACGTTAACCAATTCATTTGGGGACCAGGAACTTATTTTACTTTCTAATGTACTAAAATAATAATAATAATAATCACAAATATGTAATTGTAAATGATTATGAGAACGAACAGAGTACTTCTTCTGGAAGGCTGAAAGAAAATTAATTTCTCACTGTTGCTACAATTAAAATCACTTACAGAATCCAAAAAATAAAAGGAGAAAAACCAATATATTACCTGATAAGAAATAGTTGCTGTTTTGTGGCTAAGCTATAGATTCCTTTTGTCATTGGTGAGCTTGGGGGAACCAAGAACTTTATGAACTGCCAGGCTATGATTCTTTTAAAAGTCAGAGTGCCTCTTTCAGAAAAAAAATAATCTATATTCCCAAAAAATATGCTGATTTCAATGTTCAGTTGTCATGTGGATAAGAGAGAGATTCCTTAATGCCTTTGCCCTGGGTGTCCTTAGTTGATTTAGTTGACATACATGTTTCAGCCTATAACTACTCTATGTAAGTATCCACCTCTTTCATAAAGAGTATTCAAATCACTGCCTACTATTATTATGTAGTAATTATGTTTATTTATGTATTGAACACAAGATATCACTATATATCTCCCTAGTACTCTGGTTTCTTCATAATGGCTTTATGGCTCACTGGACCACAATGACTCTCCTGGAACTGGCAATCTTCTAGCCTTAGTCTCCTAAGTGCTGGGATTGCCAGCATCCACCTTTGTGCTTATCTGTCTCCATAAGACTCTGCTGCTAGCATGTACCCTGATTTAAAATATCTGCATCTTTAAAAATACCAAGATAAAACTAATCAACCCATGCCCTAAGCATTGCATTATGACCGTTCCTGGGGAAGAAAGAGGCGAGGTTGGGGAGCAAATCTTGCAAGGCCAAGTTGTACAGTCTAAAACCAGGATCTACTTAGTTGTTAGATCTCTGATGCTTACTTGATAACAAAGTACCAAAGAAGGGCTTGTCTGTGCATTCTGTTTGAGTTTGGAGTATGTTTGTCTATAGCAGGTAGGATTTTCTAATTACAGGTCTCTTTGAGTAGTACTAGAAGTGCTACCTTCTCCTGAGTGCACACTGTGCTGGAAGGAGACCCAGAAAACTCTTGCCATCTGAGGGATGATGTCAAATTCAGAAACAGTTGTTTGATTTGAGGATCACAGTTCCAGAAACAGAGGAAGTCTGGGCCATCCGCTTCACCTAGGGTAGCCATGTGTCTTTCCAAAAATCTGTTGCCAGTTTGCAAAAGCCATGCTGACCATAGGCCCCGCAGGGGGGTCCTCCTTGGAAACTTTTATAGCAAGTGTTACTTGTCATTTCAACGGTTTTAACAATTACCCAGGCTTTCCACTTCCTCCTCTGTTGGAGTCATCCTGTACACGGCTAAAACCTGTTTTTGTTTTCTAGTTTTAATTTACTGTTGCCTATATATTTGGGCTGGGATTGAAAACAGCCTATTAACCTATTTGAAGACAAGTGGGGAAAAAGAGTACTTGTCTCCCTGGGGCACCAATTGACTTAAACAGTTTGCTGATAGGACCCTGGAAGAGAGCCAGCACCTACATGAGATGCCTTCCCTAGTCTCCTTGTCATGCCTGAATCCCTAGGCATCCCATCTCGCTTCCCTAGCCATTCTAGTACATACTTGGGACCAACAGAAACACTTAGCATCCATCTTCCCAGCTGACCCCTCCAACCTTCCTCATTCCATTCTTCAACCTCAAGCTACAGACTGGTCTGATCATTCTTTCTACAAAACATGTCACTTATCTGAGTAGATTTTTTTTTCAGGTATTGGTGGCCTTATTTAGTCCTGTTTCTAATGGCTCCCAACTGATTGTTCTTTCTCTCTGTCTACAACCCATATTATAGACAGATTGGAGAAGTAGCCACGACCCAGGTAGAAACCCTACCAGAAAGACTTGCAGGTGGACTGTACTGCTCCTGACATGACACATGCATCTAGGAGATTTGTTAAGTATCACAGCCATTATCTCTGCATCCATTAAATTATAATAATAAAAAAAAACACTTTCTAGTTGCTGTGAGTTCTTCTTAGTACAAAATTTGCAGAGCCCTGGTCACTTTGTTTGGGATACACACTAGGCATTCAGTGACAACAGCTCCCTTTCCCCATAGTGACTCTTTCCTCCTTGCAAATCACCATCTCAGTCACTTGTACTCTGTCAATTTATAGAGCGCTCTTCCCTTGCCTTCTCTTACCTGTCAAAATCCTCCCTCTCCTCTAGACCTATTAAGTCTCCCTCACTTGACTTTGTCATCAAGTGGACAGGGTTGGGTCTCAGTCACTCCTGCCACCCTGGGGCCACTTCAGCACCTGAACAGTGCATGCAATCAACAAATTAGTCTTCTGTGAATAAATGCAATACAATACACCTCCTTCAATGAGCCAAGTCTACCTCCCCATCCCAATGTGAAGCAGCCAGCCCCCCTCCTCCGTGCTCCTGAGCTGTATCTAAGGTGATGTCTAACCTTTCGGTCTTTTAATTGGGAAGATGAGCCATACACAAACACAGCCATAATATATTGAGCTCCTTGGGGGCAAAGGCTGTCTCAGCTGCTATGATGGAAACATCCATGACATTCCCGGCAGACCCTAAAGGATTATTTTGATGGAAGGTGCTCCTCTCTCCATGTAATAGATCCAATTTAGCCAAGTGCTCCATCAAGCAAGTTACCAATTCTCTCATTGACTTAATTATAGATGTATAAAATTTGGCACAGATTACATAAGTGACTATTTAACCCGTAGGTCCCTAGATAAATTGTTGACATTGTTTTGGAAATGATCCCTAAAACTTGAGTTATTATATTTTTCCTAGTGCCAGCACAAAGTTTAGAGCTCGGGTGTTTTTTCTTTATGAGCTTCCCTCCCCCCCGCATTGTCCTGATCCTTATTCTTACAGGTCTCCTTCCAGACATCTTTGCCCAGTAATAATTACAGTGTGTTCCCAACCTAGCTGATGGCTGGTGTCCTCATTAAAGACCATTACCCTGAAAAGGGTGTTTATTGAACCTGGCAGAGTGCTGATATTTGTTAGACCCTGTCATATGGTTGATGGCGTTCAGTCAGAACTCATTGGGAGACAAGAATGAGCTGTTCTAACTGGTGCCGGCAGCGGGGATGCAATGTTGGCTCAAGATGGCCGTGTGAGTCTCCATGGTGCCCACAGGCCAGGGAAGGCTGCTCTGTCAGGTGGCTTCATTCCTCAAGTCACCCCCACCCTGAATTCCATTAGCTGCATTTCTGTTGGCTGAGAGGTACTCATATCAGTTGATAGAAATGATAGGAACAATGGCTTGTATGGATTCTGTGCCTTCTTTTGTATCATATGCACCGAGACTGCTCTAAAAGGATTTTAACCAAATAAAGAATTGGTAGCACTGGGAAAACAAAAGTAAATTCTCTGTAATATTAAAAATTATTGAGTTCACCAAGAGGGAAACCACCCCCATCATGACCTTACTGGAAGATGAAACAAAGATGGAGATTTTCATGTCAACTTCTTCAATTGAAAGACCTTGGTCATTGTCATTCTTTAACAAGTTGTAAATCCTGGTGATTGGACAATGACCAGAGCATGAGTTGAGTCCATCTCTGACGCCAACATTTCCCATTTACTGGTACTCAGCATTTTCAAATGTAGGTTTCTTCTTAGCCAAACTTATTGAGTCCCATGATGTTTTAGAACATTCTTGATGTGGGACTTACCATCAGTGGGTGGGCAATGTACCTTTATCAACATTCATTAAGATGTATGAGGATGCATGTCTATAAACCAGGGGTTATAGAAACACGAACTCAGAAAGACCTAAATACTTTCCAGAGAATGGACCCAAAGGAAAGATAACAACAGCTGTAGGTGGTCAGCATTTATGAAGGGTTCATTTCATGCCCTGGACCAGATATTACCAATAAACACCAGAACACTCCATCTGTTGAGACAGTCCGTATTCCTTCTTTGAGACAGTAAGTGTGAGTGTTAGCTCTTCAAAAGGAAAAAAAAATGGCGGGAGAGGGAAATCATGTAAAGGATCCAAAATATTCGGGATGCTGGAGAGCATGCTGAATTGCTGGGCTCTGATCAGAGCTAAAAGAGCTTTCAATGCCACACTCAAAAGATGTCACTCAAACAAGGGCAAACAGACTCCATAGGAGTTGGTGCAATGAGCCAGCGACTGTTATGGGTACTGAATGTGGAGCAGCAGACCAGGCATGGATTTCACAGTACCGCTGGGCTGCACAGTAGTGTGTTGCTTACGTGGAGAAGAGAATAATGGAAAGATGGGTCTGCAGCACCATTCCCAGCACTGCAGGACATGACAGGGCCCATGGCAGAAAGGGGCTTTATGAGATTGCCAGGTAGAGTTTTCCTCATAAAGCAGGAAAGACAGAAACTGGTTTCAGAGAGTGCTCAGCACGTGCAATTCAGATCGTCCCTTTTCCATCACCCTTATTAGAACTTCCATTCCGTTGGATATGTATGGCAATCACAGGCTGCTTATGCCTCCTGTTCACATTTCAGAAAGCTTGATGGAAGAGCTGAAGAGCTAGGAGGCACCTGAAGAGTCAGTGCCCCTCAGACAGTCCTCTCTCTATCTCACCCACTAGAATTAGGTCTCCAGATCACCTTTCAAGGCGTGTGCCAGGGAAGACAAGTCTGGGTTCCAACCTACTTCTTGGTTTGTTTTGATTTTGGAGGACATGTTTTCCGTCGAGTCAGATTATTTTATGAGAAAAAAAGAGAAAGAGTATGAACATTTTCAAGACAGTTAAGAGTGTTTACCATGTTGTCCCATCTCTTTATTGTATTCAGAGCATCTATCGTAAAGATCTTTCTAGGCTGTTTTCTCCTTTGATGGGGAATTTTGCTTCTCGGTGGATGGCTGAGAAGGAGCTCAACACATAGCTGGTCTCTTTCGTGCACCTGGAGGACCTCATAGCAGCAGTTCTTCAGAGTCCGTGATGATTTGAAAAGTCAAGAGAAAAACTAGAAGAAAGGCCACTGGGAATGATTGCTATTTGACCTGGGAAGAGATGGTGGTGCCATTGCCCAGGTAAACAGGTCTTTGAAAGGAACACTTCGGGGCTGAGACCCAGTCAATGGTAATTTTAGTAATGAGAATTCAGAGAAAGTAATTGGCAAACTGATGTGGATTTCAGGGGAGAAGACTAAAGAAGTGAGACATGCCCAGGAATAAGCGAGGTACAGAAAGGATCCATATTGAAAGACACAGAGTTTCCACTGGCTCATACAATGGATATCTATTGATGCTTCCTACTTGGCAAGACTTGATGTGCATCTTGCTGTCCTGGATGGATAAAGCACTATTTTTTTTTCTGAGGAAACAAGAAATAAAAGAAACATGCATGATCCAATTCAGGAGATGGAGGCCTGAGGCATTCACTGAACAGTATATATTTCCAGCGAGAAATGGCATTGGGGTGACATCAAGATATGACATGACCACTTGGAGTTCGTTGGGTGGTAGGGTATGTGGTCCAGACAGCACAGGTCTGTGAGACAGTGTGGAAAGCAGTGCAGCTTGGGAAAAATAGAAGCCATTCTGTGGAAGCAGCCTGTGGCAAAAAAGGAGGCTGAAGAAAAGGACCAAGATCCTGGTGCCTTGAAAGGACATCAGGACATGGAGAAGAGCCAATTACAGGCTCTAGCTTGTAGTAAGGTGTCATTACAGGATTTCAAAAAAATGCTATGATGTGTGCATCTATCTGACCGTGCATCTCAAAGTTCTTACATGTTTCAAATCCCAGTCCAGTGGGGCAATGTTGGGAGGACAAGTGTTGTGCTACAGGGTCCATGTCTTTGAGAATGGATACTAACTTTACTAGGAAGAATGCTTAGTTGGTTTGCCCCCAAAGGGATGAAAATGCTATGAAAATAGGGTAAATTTCCTATCTTCATGAAACTCTTCACATGCTAATGACATGCCCTTGGGTTTCTGAACTTCCAGAACCATGAACCAAATAGCTATCCATTCTCCTTGACTCACCTAGCCTCAGGCACTCTGTTGTAGCAATAACCACCCATTCTTGGTGAACTGTCTAGCACCTGATACTATTATAGCATCAGAAAACAGATTTATATTTTGTGCCAGAACTTCGTGTCATCTAGACCCCGGAAAGCTGTTGAGGAAGGAGAGATTGAACTTTTAGAAGGTAAGTGGGTGAAAGGGGGGAACAACCAGAAAGTGGAGCAGATGCCCGGCAGACACAGGGCTATTGGCAGCTGCAGTCTGGGAAGAGACTTTCACAGAATGTCGGGAAATGGAGGGTGAGCATGGCCAATCACTGAGGGATAGAAACAAAGGATGACTCTAGGTCTCCTAAGTCGGAGGATGAATGTGGGTGATCCACTCACTCAGAAGAGCAAAGTATGGAAGAGGGTTAAGATGTCATGCTGGAGATGAATCACTTACCTAGGGAGTTACCTCCAAGTAGGTATAGATACCAGAGGTGGAAGCAGGAGAATTGGGCCTTTATGGGCGACTACTACCAAGAATAAAGACATTTGCAGAGAAAGAGACACAGTGTGGCACACCAGACTCATATATGATCTGTTACCAGGATGTACAGACCAAAGTTTGAGAAGTGAAGATCTTTGAGGTGGCAAGGGGAAAAAAGGCTGCCGAAGCCAAAGGAGCAAGTTAGCTAACCAATGTCATTGATCATTGCTGCTTGAAACCTTAGGTGTGGACAAATTGTGTTGGTACAAGGGACATGCAGGCACTGCAGACATTCAAGGGACTACGCTGCTGTGGCTCAGGCAGACACTCAGTGTGGTCAGTTAAGTATGGCCTTCTAATACCACACACGTGCTATGGTTACCGCAGGCTACAGTTACAGCAATGCTGGGACTTGTACAGGTTTCCTATACTTGAATATTAGTTGTGTGTGTTTGTGTGTGTGTGTGTGTGTGTGTGTGTGTGTGTGTGTGTGTGTGTGTGAGAGAGAGAGAGAGAGAGAGAGAGAGAGAGAGAGAGAGAGAGAGAGAGAGAGCATTCAAGGTCACTCTGCCTCAAACTCCTGAGAAGAAAGGACTGCAAGTCTTTCAGAGCTCAGCAAAAGAAGCTCAAGCCATCTAAAGATGAGCAGACAGGCACACTCCAGAAACCCTGGCACTTGGATTGCCCAGCATTGTCATCTGGATGTTTGATGGCAGTTGGAAAAAGTCAGAGATTGGAAGACAATTCACAGTGAACGTTCCTTCCTACAGATAGGTACATTCATCCAAGACACACTGAAAGAAAAATATTAATTAAACTTGTTTGCATGTTTGGTTCATTTCCCAGGAGCTCACTGCCGCAAACGTAATGGTCTAAGCCTCTTGCTCTGAATTGCCTCAAACCCCACATGGGCCTCCTAGCATTAAGTGTGTAGTCCAGTCCTTTGATTCTCAGTTAATCTTCAGTAAGAGACAATCAAAGGCCATCTGAGTCTGTTCCCTCCAAGGAAAATGGCTATTGCACTGCGCCATGGTGTGCTCAGGACTGGGACCGTAGCATAGCTTGTACAGCGTGCATCATCAGTGGGGACCTTTGCCATCGTCACAGCTTCTCAAGCTGTTTCTTCATCCCAACCAAAAGAAGAGGCAGCTGGAAGTTACCCCTGTCTCTCGGTGTCATGTGCGGCCTGACTTGACAGAAGGAAAGAACTCGTGGTAATTTATCACAGACTGGAGGGCCTTTGGGGAGTGGACCAGTGAGCATGGACATCCCAGGTGTATTTTCCTGGAAAAGAAGAGGTAACACAGCCATTGATGATCCATCACTAAAAGCATCAGGGAGCAGAATGCTATCACTGTACGAGCTGGCCCAGCCCCTCCTTGTTTCTGAGTGGCATGCACACGTTTTTAAACAGGGAGCATCCCTTCTCCCAACATAAGCCTTTCCCTCGTGGTGGTCTCAGATGACCCTGTCAATTTCTTCCTGGGCCTCATGAGGTCATCACAATAAACAGGCTTCTTCCCAGGGGGCTCAGGGCAATCCTCTGCTTCCACTTGGTTCCAGTTGTTAATTATATTATATGGAGCCCAACAGATGTCTCTTCTTACAGCCAGAATGCATTTTCTCTCCATTCATATATTTTATGCTTTTGATTTACAGCTTGCATCCATTCTTGGCTGTGGTGTGTGATACTGAGACCATTCACTGGAATGCAAAAGCAGTCAATGCATGGCGCCTCTGCCCTGAGGAGCCTCCGAGTGACACTGGGCTGCTCACTGGAACACTGGGCACCTGCTAGTCCCTAGTGATTTTTTCCTCTACTACTAATTTGAATTCCTTTGTATCCATGTCTGAGGCCTTCATCAGGAAGGCACAATGGGACACCTGGGCTCTGCCTTCCATCTGCCACCCACCCCAGGGTGGCACCTGCTGTCAGATGCCAGCTGGCTTTTTTGCGTGCAGTTCCTTCTGGTTCCAGACTTTGCTCTGATAGGCATGCATGCTCTCAAAGGAGGAGAGCTACTCTAACCCTGAGACTGATGAGGGACCCACACAATGGTACCAACATTGCTGCAATCTGTGTGGGTTCCTGTCGAGGCTTAAAGGGCTTAGATGATGTCATTGAACCAGCTGCCTGGAGTCCCTGGGCCTGAGCAGCACAGGTGTTCCCAGACCCTACCATGACCCATGCAAGCTGATATCTTGCTGCAGTGCTGAGATATGGAGGGCTCTGGCTGGGGTGTGGGGTCCCACTCTGGGGCTTTGTACCCTCACATCTCCATCTCTATCCTCTTTTCAGCCCACACCTGTCTGGATTGTGTTCTTTGATTTGTTGAGATCTCTATCAGCTCTGTGTCCCACTCTGCATCGATTCAATGTGTGCTCTCCACTCCAGTGCCCCAGATCTCATTCTGGTATTCCCATGAGTCCCCGAGGGCAGACTTCGTCCTCCTCACTCTTTCCTCTCACCACTGCAATGCAAGGCTTTGAGAATCACATGTCTGCAGCCTGGGTTGTTCTTATGAAGGCTGGACTTATGGAATTAACCAGACCTCAGCATTGCTAGCCAGGCTCAATGTCACGTGTCTTAGGCAGAATTCTAATCTTCCCATATTACTTTCTTTTCCACTGTCCTTTGCTCTCATGGCATAGGTGACCTCCTACCCCTGGCTCTCATAGCTTCTCTGACATTGTTCATCACTCCATGTCATAGTTACTTTCTCAACAATATGATACACACATACACACACACACACACACACACACACACATACACACATACACACACTGACAAAAGCAACTTGAGGGAGGAAGGGTTGATTTGGCCTCAGGGTTCCATAGAGTTCACAATACTTCCTGCCTCCCTGTAGCCTGTAATCAACAAGGCACCCTGGGAAATTGACTATTCCTGTGTAGAGCAGATGCTTTCTGGTCACTCATGTTCCTGTCCTCTGTCCTCCTGCTGAGCAAACCTGTCTCTCGTGGAGCTGATTCTCTGAGTCTCCATGTTTGTCCTGCCTCCTTTCTACAGACCTATACTTACAGATACCCTGTATTTTCCAGAAACCCTTTCATGAACGCCCTTTTCTCTGAGGGAAACATTCTCAAGATGTGGCTTTTGGAGCTTGCAGAGTCACTCTGTCCGTGTGTACAACTTGTCTCCTGTCAGCCAATAAATAGTTGTAGGCTTCCCCAGTCAGGATCCTTTCCACGCTCAGCCCTGTAGACATCAGTTTGGTCTGACACAGGAATGTAGCTATACAGGGGAGTGAGGACAGGTGACAGAGGACTTCCACAGGACCTCAAATAATCACTGTGCTGATTTTCAGTCTTAAGACTGAATGTGACTTACACAGGGGTAAGGTTGATTAAATTAGGATAAAGACATTGAAACATGGACAAATAATAAACACAGGAGATTGGTTTGCAGAGACATTTTTTTTATTACGTATTTTCCTCAATTACATTTCCAATGCTATCCCAAAAGTTCCCCATACCCTCCCCCCCACTTCCCTACCCACCCATTCCCATTTTTTGGCCCTGGTGTTCCCCTGTACTGGGGCATATAAAGTTTGTGTGTCCAATGGGCCTCTCTTTCCAGTGATGGCCGACTAGGCCATCTTTTGATACATATGTAGCTAGAGTCAAGAGCTCCGGGATACTGGTTAGTTCATAATGTTGTTGCACCTACAGGGTTGCAGATCTCTTTAGCTCCTTGGATACTTTCTCTAGCTCCTCCATTGGGGGCCCTGTGAGCCATCCACTAGCTGACTGTAAGCATCCACTTATGTGTTTGCTAGGCCCTGGCCTGGTCTCACAAGAGACAGCTATATCTGGGTCCTTTCAGCAAAATCTTGCGAGTGTAAGTGCAATGGTGTCAGCGTTTGGAAGCTGATTATGGGGTGGATCCCTAGATATGGCAGTCTCTAGACGGTCCATTTTAATGAAAAAAAAAGGATGACCACATGTTGAGGGGGAAGATAAAATTTAAAAAAGCAATTACATTCAATATTGTATTTATCACATTAATGTAAAATAAGTACATATCATGCCATTGACCATGGAGATATATATGTCAAAAGAAATTTAAGAATACTGTTTTTAATTTTATTTATATTTTTCTGTATCATCTCAGTGTTTTTTAATGATCATACATTGTTCTAGTCCTAGATGTCTAACCAGCATTCAGAAGGCTAAGGCAGGAGAATTGAGAGTTCAAGGCCAAAGTCTATACAGCAAGGCATTGAAAGAACAAAGTGGAGAAAAAGAGAGAAGTAGGTAGAGGAATGAAAGAATGAGGGAAAGAAGAAAGGAGAGAAGAATGGAGGAAGGGCCAGAGGAAGAGAAGGAGGAAGGAGAGGAGGCAGATCTATACCATCCCTTCCTAATTGCTCATCACCTTTACATGCTCCACTCTCCAGTAACACCCCTGCTCTACCCACACCCCTGTTTCTGAGATTCATATTCAAACCCATCTCCACATTTGTATCTATATCTCCAAACCTATATCCACATTTAAATTGAGAGAGGAAGCAATAACAACAAACACTACAGGAACACATCATATGACCAAACCTATGACCAGACCCCTCCAACCAGTTCCACATCTGCACCACATCCACAACAGGTGAGTGGAAAACTAATAATTATTGAAAAAAACTAATAACCATTAATATATCATAGTAGCTTCACTTAGACTTTTGACCCAGATCCTTCTATTCTGGGGAATTGTCTTCGTTAGGGTTTTACTGATGTGAACAGACACCATGACCAAGGCAACTCCTAGAAGGACACCATTTAATTGGGGCTGGTTTACAGGTTCAGAGGTTTAGTCCATTATTATCAAGGCGGGAGCATGGCAGTGTCCAGGCAGGTGCATGGTGCAGGTGGAGCTTAGAGTTCTACATCTGCATCTGAAGGCTGCTAGTGGAAGACTGGCTTCCAGGCAGCTAGGATGAAGGTCTTAAAACCCACATCCACAGTGACACACCTACTTCAACAGGGCCACACTTTCTAATAATGCCACTCCCTGGGCCTAGCATATACAGATCATCACAGGAATCTATCGTAGGCTGCAGATAGCATTGTAAATTCTGTTTAATAGATTTACCATTATTTGTAATTGGAAGGGATAAATAACTAAATCAAACCACAAATAAGGAAGGGTTGTTTTATAACCAAATAATCTGTAATTGTTAGAAATCATGTTTTCAGTATTTGGGAGGCTGAGGCCTAAAATTGTCAGCTTAGGAGATTGGAAAGATGGCTCAGTGGCGAAGAATAGATACTGCTCTTGCAGAGGACCCAAGTTCAGTTCCCAGCATCCTTAAGGTGACTTACAAACACATATTACTCCAGTTCCAGGGGATCTGGCACCATCTCACCTCCTTAGGTATCTATAGAAATGTGGTATGCATACACTTATGCAGAAAATCACAATCAATTGATTGATTGATAAATAAATAAATAAATAAATAAATATTTTTAAAAGATTGCAAGTTTAAATTCTGTACGACCAAATATCAAGAGAAATTTTTTACTGGCTGGGGATGTAGCTCAGTAGTACAGTACATGCTCTGGACTATGAGAGCCCTTCTATTCATTCCCCGGTACTGACAGAAAGAGGGGCAGAGGGCATGCTGATAGGGAAAGAGAACTTTGATATTTTGGTATAGCCTGTCACTTCTCATCTTAAACACACTAGGGTGGCAGATAAATCGAGAGAGGAAGCAATAACAGCAAACACTACAGGAACACAATCATAAGGCCCAAGCCCTCTGGACTCTCAGACAGGACAACAGACAGAAATTCCATGTGACACTGGAAGGAGCTACTGCAGAAGCCAGTGACCACTCTCCCCATGTTCTGTGGGACCCACAAGCCTCCCTTAGAACCACTGCTGGAGGTTCCCATATCTGAAAGGTGACACTTAGGCCATGGATGTTTGCTCTTCACCAGGAGCTGCTTTCTAGAGAGAATGAGACAATGGAGACACCCTCACGCCCAAGCCCACCCATAGTGACAATAGTCACAGAGACCACAGTTTCTCTAGCACACTCTTGGTGATGGGATTTTAGGTTAACATGGCACAGAGGAGCCATATGGTGAGAGCAGACCAGCTAAGTCAGGTTGGGAGTAGAAAGGGGCTTAGGGCCTCACCTCTCTGCAGACTAGAAATACAGCAAACCCAGGAGCCAGCAGTGGCTGGGTATTGAGCAAACACGGCACAGTCACCAGAGAAGGCACTTGCTCCAAAGCAAGTGAAAACAGGAGCATTTCTAAAATCTACAGAGGAGAAAAAGATTCTAGAGAAAATGCTAGACCCCAGAGTTATAGCTCAGTCCTTTACCTACTTTAAAGATGCACCTATTTTAAAAGGCAAGGAATTGGGACACAAAGAAACATTAGGTCAAAGCAGCCTTGGTGAAATAGGACCAGCAGGGACTTTCAAAGATGTAAATCAGAATGGAAGCTGTGGAGGAGCCCACTTGGAAGCACACTCTGTTGAACGTGCCAACAGAAGTAAGCCCAGAAGGCAGAATGAGAACATCCCACAAACAGCTTTAAGAAAGCATGGGTTACAGCAAGGGGCCAAAAGCAGTGGAGAAGACATTCCCAGACTCTTCTGGAATCACTAAACATCAGTGTTATTTGAAATTCCAAAAGCAGAGATAAGGGCTACAGCAGAGAATCATTATCTGATGAGAATAATAGCTAACAACCACTTCAACTGAAGGCACAAAGAAGTCCTCAAATTGAAAAGGTGGTTTGAGAATTTACTAGAACAAAAATCAGTAATACACTGTAGGAAAACCACAGAACACCAGCAAAGTCAGACAGACTGGGAAGTTACTTACCATGAGAAAGGCCGAGGGAGAGAAGAGGGCTCTGTTGCAGAAAACAAGTCCAGAGACTGAGGACAGCCTTAAGTAGTTCAAAGTTATGAGAAGGAAACACTATCATGTTTTTGATTTTGTATTTAAATGACTATTATTTAGAAGCAGAAAGAATGAAGAGAAAAAAGATAAAGGAAAAACGCAATACTTGGGAGATAGAGGCAGGATGATCAGGAGTTCATGGGTAGCCTGGGGCACTTGAGAGGCAGAGAAGAGGAGAAGAAAGAGGAGGAGAAAGTTGAAGTTAGTTTCAGATAATAAACAAAGAGTAAAAAAAAAACATTCTACCTGAAGATCTTCACTAAAAGGAGCCTCACAGACTTCCTTCTGCAAGAACGAAATCCAGCTCAGAGGGAGAAGGGGGTGCAACAGATATTGATGAGATACATCAGTAGATTTAATTAATTATTGACAATCAGCACTCATAATTAATTTGTGTGCTTTATACAATGAACTCAACCCAAGAAAAGAGTAACATGGAAGATAAGAGTGGGGCAGAGAATCAGTTTATCTGTGGTTACATTAGCAAGAGCCCTGGTTTTGCACGGAAATGAGACGTAGATGTGAGGACTGGTTACTTTATTATTTTATAGTCATTCTGGGGTTTGAACCTGGTGCCTTTTGCTTGGCACGCGTCTCCCACAGAGCTGTATCTCCAATGCATTTGACCGTTTTATTTTGAGGTGTAGTCTCAATAAGTTCTCTAGGCCTCGAACTTACTCTGCAGAGAATCTTAGCTACCAATGATTCCAGGCTCACAACACCAGGCTTGGGCTCATATTTATTATTCTGAAACAAAAGTTAAGTACTTCAGTTAACCATCTGAATAAGGAATACAATCTAATCTCCCAGATCCTTAGAGATGATAATGGAAAATATTCAGGAAAAAAAGAAGAAAGACAGAGGAAGGGAGGGAGGGAGGAGAAGAGAAAAGGGAGGAGGGAACAAGGAGGGACTAAGGGGCTAAGGAAGAAAGTAAGAAAGTGTTCTCTTGGAGAACATGGAAGAAGAAACACACAAAGGAAGGTGTTGATAAATGGACAACAGGAAGTTAGGTAGTCCTTATTCTTTTTTTTTTTCCTTTTTTTTAATTAGGTATTTTCCTCAATTACATTTCCAATGCTATCCCAAAAGTCCCCCACACCCTCCCCCCCCCCCATTCCCCTATCCACCCATTCCCATTTTTTGGCCCTGGCATTCCCCTGTACTGGGGCATATAAAGTTTGCCTGTCCAATGGGCCTCTCTTTCCAGTGATGGACGACTAGGCCATCTTTTGATACATATGCAGCCAGAGTCAAGAGCTCCGGGGTACTGGTTAGTTTATAATGTTGTTCCACCTATAGGGTTGCAGATCTCTTTAGCTCCTTGGATACTTTCTCTAGCTCCTCCATTGGGGGCCCTGTGATCCATCCAATAGTTGACTGTGAGCATCCACTTCTGTGTTTGCTAGGCCCCGGCCTAGTCTCACAAGAGACAGCTATATCAGGGTCCTTGCAACAAAGGCTTGCTAGTGTATGCCATGGTGTCATTGTTTGGAGGCTAATTATGGGATGGATCCCTGGATATGGCAGTCTCTAGATGGTCCATCCTTTTGTCTCAGCTCCAAACTTTGTCTCTGTAACTCCTTCTATGGGTGATTGTTTCCAATTCTAAGAAGGAGCAAAGTGTCCACACTTTGGTCTTCGTTCCTCTTCAGTTTCATGTGTTTTGTATATTGTACCTTATATTTCGCTATACTAAGTTTCTGGGCTAATATCCACTTATCAGTGAGTACATATCATTTGAATTCTTTTGTGATTGTGTTACCTCACTCAGGATGATGCCCTCCAGGTCCAACCATTTGCCTAGGAATTTCATAAATTCATTCTTTTTAATAGCTGAGTAGTACTCCATTGTGTAAATGTACCACATTTTTTGTATCCATTCCTCTGTTGAGGGGCATCTGGGTTCTTTCCAACTTCTGGCTATTATAAATAAGGCTGCTATGGACATAGTGGAGCATGTGTCCTTCTTACCGGTTGGGACATCTTCTGGATATATGCCCAGGAGAGGTATTGCGGGATCCTCCGGTAGTACTATGTCCAATTTTCTGAGGAACCGCCAGACTGATTTCCAGAGTGGTTGTACAAGCTTGCAATCCCACCAGTACACTGCTGAATGTAATAAAGATATGTTAAAGTCAGAAAATCAGGAGCATTTGAAAATCACATACTTATTTTAAAAATACACCAAAAACAGAGAAACCCAAAAGCATCCTTAATAAATACATGTAAAAATATAACTGAAAGAAAAGAGATGCTACTGATGCAGAGAAAATAATAGTTAAAATGAAAAGAATTGCCTTCCATTACTGCAAGAATAATTCATCAAGAAGATATTTGAATTGTCTTAATTAGAAAAACAAAATGAGACACATTTCAAAAGCTGAGAGAATTACCAAACAAACAAAAGTTTAGGGAGAAAATCAGAGAGCAATGATGGAAATGTGAAACTCTGGTAAGGGGGTGCCCATGAGTTTACTGCATGCAAATATAAGCTGGGCTGAGAGAGACCTGTGGAGGTTAACTATGGGTTTAAATTTTATCAGTGAAAGATTAAAATTTCTATGGTAATTCTCATTTACAAGAGATGAAGACCCAAGACTGAAAGCAGTTGAAGCACAAACCCAATTTCGTCTTAGGAGTGTGTGTGTGTGTGTGGGGGGGGGGCAGAACATGCTTGATTTGGAAGAACAGAGTAACTGTGACTCACATAAGCCAGCTCTCTCCTGACCAAACAGCCAGAGCGGTCCTCAGGAGAGACAAGTAAGCAATGGGGTCTTCACAGTCGCAAGAGAAGTCAGCTCAGATGGTCACTGCTTGCTGGGGGGGCTGGGACCAAAGCAAGAGAAGAAAAATAGAGTTTAAAATGAAAAGAATCACAAAATGCCAATGTTAGCACCTTTTAGACCCCAGTTCATTTTCATGCCTGTGTGCTAGTGCTAGTTTCTGGGTAAGCAGTATAGTGTGTGTGTGTGTGTGTGTGTGTGTGTGTGTGTGTGTTCCTTCTTATATCTTATTTTTATTAGTTCTTTGAGAATGACATACAATGTGTTTTGATCATATTCACACCCTCCCCAATCTGGCAACTCCTCCCATACACACCCCACTGAGACTTTGGTCTTGGAAGACTTGGTTAGTGGGCAAGCACTAACCCAGGGTCAGGCGGGTGGGGATCAGAAGAGCTATGGTCCCATCCTGAAGCCAATGCTATGGTTCAGAACACTGTATTAGTGATGGGGCTGTGCAACGCAAAACCATCTGTAGCATGAAGGTTTTCTTGGCCCTTAGCTAAGGCCTTGGGCTTTTTTGAATAGCTCCTGCAGGTGAAGCAGGGCACAACAGATTAATAGGTTGGTGTGTAGTACAGGAGACACTGGGGAGACATTTTAATTTCATAATTGTAATCGGGAATAAATGATCCCATCCCTATTTTTTAGAGGGAAAGGGGGATGGAGAGGTGAGTCACAGGGGAGATTTAGGGCAGGGAGCTCTTCTGAGTAACGCTGCCAGGGGAAGACCACATCGGTTCTCATTTATTGGGACTCGTGGAATTTGTTCCCCCTAAGACAGAGCTCTCATGTCAGCTGTGGGCTAGCTCATCATCGTCTAGCAGTCCACCGACTGTCACAGCGGTCCCTTGCTAATGCAAGTGTTAATAAGAGCAGGCAGGAGTGGGGAAGGCTGTTTGTGTGTATGGGAGTACTTTGTACATACCCATCATTCTTCTCAAAAGCCAAACTTGTTTGGAAAATACATGAACTTTGTTTTTGTTTTTTAGAATTGTCATGTTCACAATAAAGGAGAAGCCGGTGTGTTCAAGGAAGCAGTGACTTTACCATCTCTCATGCCTGGGGCACGTGAGGCATATCTAGACCTTTATTCCAGATCATGGGCCATTTGTCCCAGTCTCCAGGTGCACTTGGAGTGAGGACAGGGAAGAACCCAAAGGTCTTTCTGGTGCTTTGCCTGGGCAATTGCTAACATTACCAAGTGGTGCAGATGCACCTCAAGAAGGCTTTCACACTTCCACTTGGGAGGTGGGATCCTAGCATGGGTCTGAGTTAGTCTTCCTCACCAGGAGGACTACCTGGGAAGGATGGGACCCAGCGTTCTGAGTAACACAGCAAAGGCTCCTGCTTTATGTGTGGCTTTGACTCTCAGGAAATTGAACCAAATTTGGCTGGAGGGATGGCTCAGTGGTTAAAAGCACTGGCTAATCCTACAGAGGACCTGAGTTCAGTTCCCAGCGCCCACATGGCAGCTCACAACTAGTCCAATTCTAGGATAATCTGACACCCTCTTCTGGCTTCCTTGGGCACAGCAAGCACAAAATACAGGGTTATAGACACATACATATACAGGTGCCCATCCACATATACAGTATGCAAAAATAAAAATACCTATATCCATCCACATACATCCCCACAGATCCCTAAAGTAAAAATAAATACTTCTTGGAAAGAAAATGGAACTGAGATGGTTTTGTAAAGGACCGGTACAGCTTTAGCAAGCACACACAACACATTTGAAGTTTGTCCTGTACATTTAGGAAAACACTAAGGCTTGGATTAGTCAACCAGATGGCTGGCTTGACTAAGCAGAGCTAAGACTCACTTTAACAAAAATCTTCAGTCATCCAGGGCTCGGGAAGGAAGTCTACCTATGTTTGCAGAGGAGACTTCCCTTCAACTTGCTGAGGGCAGAGGCTCTTTTCAGACTTGTGTCAAACTCTTATAAAACATAACAGCTGGCTCGAGTTTGTCCCCTCCCCCCCCCACACACACAACCAAAGTGTCCCTGTAGTACCCCAGGCTACTTTCTATCACAGTTGTTAAGAATTTTCAGACTTTAAAAAAATAATGTGGGAGTAGACAGCTATTTGTACATTACGTGTCATTTATTATTCCAAATGTAATTTTAATCAGTTAGGCACGAAAGCATCCTAATATTCTCAATAATGGCACTGACAACTTTAAATATTAAAACCCACATTAGGAATTCCCCTGTCTATGAGGCAACTGCAGTATTTGTATTATGGGCTGGGAGTTTGACCCAGTCTCTGCTTTCTAAACTCAATTTTAGATGATCCTCCTGCTAGATCCCAGTCCCCCCAGCAAATGCCAGCGAGATTAGAGGGAAACAAGGCCCATGCACATTAAAATTAAATGTTCCTAATTATTAGCCTTACACCGACTGTCCTCATGTAGCGGGGGTGATTCCTCACCATTCTGTGACACTCAGAGACGGCTTCAGGACACACAGCATTACCATAATTTTTCCGACTGGAGTTCTCCTAGGACTTTGGATGTAGTCCCTTCTCTTCCTTTTAATTGCCTAGGCTGCATCCTTAATTAAAAGCTGTACAAATGGATTTTATGCCATGCCAAAAGAAATCCGAGTTCATTAGTCATAAAACCTTTTAAAAATTGATGCAAACATGCGGATTCCTTAAAAGTTTGAGCTCAAAGTCCTCATTTCACAGAGAAGTTTCTTTCTACCTAGAGAATACAAAGTCAACACAAATTAGGTTTTTTAAAAACTTGGTTCTTGGACGAGGTTGTTTTCTGTGGGTTTATGCTTCTAGTTTTATGTTTTCCTTTCCTTTTTCCCCTTGTACAGTGAGGTTCATTTTAAATGCAGACACAGAAGAGGTTTGTGGGTGGGCAATTCCTGTTGACCTTTTCTCCCCGGGTTTTGCCAAGAAAGCTCATAATCCTTTTAATAATTTTTCTTATTAAGTCACAATTACATCATCTTCAACAACAATAGAAGTCAAATGTGCCAGCCCACAGCATCAAGGCAAATCTTATCTGAACATGCTGTTTGTCTTGCTATGGATTCTCAAATTTAAGTAATTTTACTTTAAATGTTGTTTAAAAGCCATCCTTCCCCTCCCCCTCCTCTGTGTGTGTGTGTGTGAGTGTGTGTGTGTGACTGTGTGAGTGTGTGTGTGTGAGTGTGTGAGTGTGTGTGTGTGTGTGTGAGTGTGTGTGTGTGAGTGTGTGTGTGTGAGTGTGTGTGTATGTGTGTGTGTGTGAGTGTGTGTGTGTGTGTGAGTGTGTGTGTGTGTGAGTGTGTGAGTGTGTGTGTGTGTGTGTGTGTGTGTGTGTGTGTGTGTAGGCTAGGAGACAGCTTCAGCTATCAGGGTCCTGTGTTTGCAAGGGTGAGAGCTCACTGACTTCACAGTCTCTTCAGTCTCAGTCCTGCATATTTCATGGGCAACACGGGTCCTAAAGCAGCCAGAAGAGGCTGATGGAGAAATGGTCTCCACTCCTCAAGGGAAGAGCTTCCAGGTCCCATTGCAAAGGCCTGGATCCTAGAATTTTAAAGATTATGACTGTTTCTGTCTTTTAATACAACTGTCTAATTGAGATAAAGTTCACAAAGACACAATCCACCCAGTTGGTTTCTCAGATATCCTCAGAGTGGTGTGGCTGGCTATCTTCATGGTCTAGATGTATTGTCTTAACCACAGAATGAAACTCCATAGCCTTTATCAAGCATGTCCTGCTGTTACCTCCAACACGGGCTCATACATCCATGCGCATACACATATCTTCCTGTCCCAGCCTAGGGAAAGGCTTAGCTGCTCTCCCTCTCTGCAGGCTGAAGGAAGGATTGCAGCTAGTGTTTGCAACCCATCTACTCATGTATCCTCAAGCTGACATGAAACACACTCTATGAGCAACAGAAACAGAGCATGCATCTAGTCGGATGGGTGGCTTCATTTTTTATTTCTGTGACACTGGTGGAGCAGACAAGGCTGATGAAGGGGTGGCAGGAGCAGGAGGTGCACCCCCAACTCAAGGCTTCCAGGATGTGGAAATTTCCAGGAAATGACTACCTTCTGCAGGAATGCCGTGTGACTAGTCTATCCCTGCACGGTTTCCTAGGGCGAGACAATTGGCTTCAGCTGAGGAGGCCCTGGCCCACATCTTTGCGTAAAAACTGCAATAACTTCTAGGTTAAGAAAAGTTCAGCTGTGTTTTTCTCCCCTTCCCCTTCTGTTCCCTCTGTTCCTCTCCATCTGCAAGTGAAACCCGGAGTGTTGAAATGTTACAAGAGGGGAAAGAGATGTTCTCATGGTATTTCTGATCCAAGCGGAAGCAGAAAGTGCCAAGGAGTCTCTGGAGAACGCTGCTTCCCCATGCTTCTCAGCTGTACTTTTACAGGCCCACAAGCTTAGGAAAAAGACTTCACCAGAGTCCGGATGGATACTGTTGGCTTTGTGCTTGCTTGTGGAGGAACCCTCCTGTTCTTTGGCAGCTCAGCTATCAGAGTTTCCACGGGTCCTAAGAGCTAAAACGTTTCCCTGTGATTAGAATACAGTGTTCAGAAAACACCGTGAGATGGGGAATGAAAACCTGGTGTTTCTCTAAATAGAATTACTTCAAAGACATCTTCATAAGTGTTGTTTATCCAGAAATTCATTTGGATCCAGTTGAGAAAAATCGGCAATTTGATAGACTGGACTTCTGATTCATTCAGCAGTGTGTGGCAATCCTAACTTCCTGCCCAGTTGGTATACCTGCTTCTGGACGTCAGACAGGAAACAGAGATCAGCCAGGAGAAACGTGTAAATGTGACCCTTTGCACCAGGGAAACAGCTGGAGATGGGCATAGCCATGGGTCTGAGGAGCTGCTGGGATAACCGACATGGGTCTTCAGGGATCACCCTGGGA
This sequence comes from Mus musculus, assembly GCF_000001635.26. NCBI lineage: Eukaryota > Metazoa > Chordata > Mammalia > Rodentia > Muridae > Mus > Mus musculus. The sequence continues at coordinate 136,378,597 of NC_000073.6, forward strand.
CTGTCTTCCAGAATGCTCCCTCTGAGAACTGTCCTGCTTCAAATGGAGGAGAGCAGAAGCCAGGCAAACTCAGAGATAGGGGTGGGAGAATGAAGGGGAGCAAGGGACAAATAAGGAAGGATACAGAAAAAGGAGGAAGGAAAGGAAAGGAGAGGAGGGGAGAGTAAAAGAGGAGAAAGAATCAGGAGTGAGAAAGGATGCAGAAGAGCTAGAGGAGGGAGGTGAGAAAGGATCGGGGAGGGAGAGACAGAGATAACCCGGTCTATGCATACCCAACTGCCCCTCCCCAGCACAGTGAGTCACATTTGTTTCTGCTCATCTTGCCAGAACTATTAAAGAAATGGAGGAGAGAAAAAGGAGGGAGGGAAGAAAAGATGAATGTTCAACCTGGCGTCTTGGCGTTAGTCTGTGGGGAAACAGCAAAACTGAGAACACAGGGAAGCCAGCGAGGAGGGAGCAGTTCTCTGCCAAGACAGCCTTTTCTCTGTAAAGCTTTTGTTCCTTCCAAGGTGCCATAAAGCATGAAAGGAAACTAAAGGATGAGCTAGAATGTCCTTCCTTTCAGATCTTTCTTTTGCTGTTGACTTTGGTTCCGGGCTCCATACCCTGCTTTCTTGGCTCTGGGCTCCTTCTCCGCCGTCTCAGGGGCGGTGAATAGAGTTTATCAGGCAGGAGCGGGCTTGTAGTGAGCCATCCAGGTAATAATGTACACCGACTGCGTTTGTGTGGATTCTTTTACACCCTGCAAAGCGACATCTTGTCTTGGACTTCTCCATAGCAAAGACTTACTCGAGACTATTCTGCAGAATCTTGGAACTAAAGCGTCCTTTAGGACCCACACAGTGTAATTGTCCGACCATGTGCCAGAAAAAAAGTGCAATACACCAACCTTCTTGATGTGCTTTACAATGGCCAACTTTCCTGAGAAACTTTAGACTCCTCTAACCGTGCCTTGGCTCTGCTCCCAGGAAGGGGAACGCTAGGAGAGGGAGAGGAGTTAGAACTGCGTTTTCTTTGTTGCCTTTTCTTCTAGTGTTTTATTACACACACACACACACACACACACACACACACACACACACACTAAATAAATAAATAAATAAATAAATAAATAAACAAACACCCTCGATCTGGTCTGTACTTTCTCTTCCTAACCTGTAGTCCCCATTCCTCTCTGCAGCTGCCAATTCCAGAGGCCTTTGATCTTTCTAATTCACACAGTTGGATATCTGAGTACCTGTGACTTCCAGGCTGTGTGCAAGGTGCTGAAAGTACCTAGGCAAGCAAGACATGGCCTCGGTCTCTAGGCATCTGCTGCGTGGGAGAGAAAATTGCAATAGTGTGTGAGAAATTTGAGCTGAGTGCCTGTGCTCAAGTTACCTGGCACCTTAGGGAAGACAGACTCCAACTGTGGCCAAAAAAAAAAAAAAATCAGGTCAGATACTGTCAGGGAAGAGGGGTGCTACCTTACAGGATGTTAAGTGCTGGGTCAGGGTTTTCAAGCAAGAGGAAGAATGTGCTACAAACGGAGTGCACTGTATGTTGAGTTCAGAGCCCTTGCTCAAGAGAAATGAAGGTGGCAGCTCCACTCTGTTTAGTGCTTGCTTTCAGATGCACAAGGAAGGCACCCATCATGGCCACCTGGCAAGAGCCTTGAACTCCTTAACACGTCCGTCCTCAGCTTCAGGAATCTTACACGTTGCTGATGTAAAGAAGAGAGAGGGTCCTGAAAGGGAGATCTCAGAACACCTGAGATGAGAATGGCTGCAAGATCTAGATGCTTTGGGGAAGTTAATGACAAAGGCATCAACTCAGAGGCAAAAGCCATCGGAGAAATGGGTGGGGGGTGAGGAAGAAACAAGTTCACTTTGCAGGCTTTCAGTCTAGGTGTCTGTAATGACTGATAAGCCTTGCTTTGTCTACGATGTTAATGACAATGCAGGAATGGATCTGAAAAGGGATTGGGGTTCATGGGGGATGCATGGCCTCCACAAGGAGGTCAGCAGAGAGTGTTAAGACAGACATGCAGGAACATTCCAAGAAAGAAGAGCAGGAACGCATAGGCTCACAGGGAGGATTAAAAGCAGCAGAAGAGCATTCTATTCTGAGCACCCGCATACACTAACCAGCCACATCTCCCTGACACTGGAAGGCTGGTCCAGAGCTCAGCCAGCACTTTCACTTCTAATCTCATTGACAAAATTCCAGACTTGCTTGCCTGCCCTCTGCCTCTGTGACATCAGTAGATTCACTCCTTCAGCCTGGGTGCCTTCACATAGCAGGTAGTACTTTCCTTATACATACGTGATGAGGAAACATATGAAATGGAAAGAGATACATGCCAGGAAACAACCTACCATGCTGACCTTATGCAAGGGGCCAAAGGATTTCAACACGGTAGCAAGAGATGAGATGACCTTCAAACCAATCAATGCAAGGAATACTTCAGAGCACTCGTGAGTGTGAGCATTCTCTGGTTATGTTTGTGACTCATGGGGGAGAGCTTCGAGGGTTAGGGCAAGAGAACAAGAAGCAAATGCAAGGGCTTCAGAGAAAGTGAAGCTGGAAAACGCTGCTGAGGGCAGCAGGAATTCAGCAGCAACAAGGGGAACAGAAATGGCTGGACAGCAGGACTGGGCTCAGCCAGGGGAAAGAGTCTGTTCTGGGTCAGCTAAAGGGGTAGGCCAGGAGAAGGACACTGAACCCATAGTCAAGCAAGGAGGAAATATCAAAGAACTAGGCAAGAGAGTGGCATGAGTGTGTCCGGGGCATTTGACAGCCAGTGAGGGAGAGAGAAAGGAATCTGAGATGATAGACAGGTTAATCTCCAAGTGTTCAGAAGAGGAATGTCTGTAGTTAGATCTCTGTGGTGTGGGGTTGGTTCCACAAAGCTGAGGAAAAAGGAAATCAACTAGAGAAGACCATGACTCCCAGCTTCTCAGTAGGAACTGGGCAAGGAAGAGAGCCAAGGGAAGCCATTGTTAGCACTACCTTGGGCTGTACACACCCTATCACCTCTGCTGACTAAGTGACAGATCATCACATCATCCCTACCACGGAAATCAACAAGAATCACCACAGAAGGCTTGGATTTTGGACTGGCACACACAAACATACGCCCCCCCCCCACACACACACACATACTCTTACACACATACATATACACATGCCTGCACACACACACACACACACACACACACACACACACACACACTTGCATGCACACACCACACATAGGTAAGTAAATGTATTAAAAAACAAACTTTCAATTGTTGCATTAAATATTAACATGGTTTAAATGTAAAATGTTCCCACAGGCTCATAGGTTTGAGCAATTCCTCAGCTGGTGGTGCTGAGTGGGAAGTTGTGGATACTTTAGAAAGTAGGGCCTAGCTGAAGGAAGTGAGAGAGTGGGGGAGAGTTCTTAGGGGTTAGAAGTGAGACAGTTCTTGGGGGTTATAACCTGTCTCGGCTTTGGGCTTCTTCACTTTCTGCTTCTTTACCCACCAGATTAGCAAGTCATCAGTCTCATACTCCATAACTGTGAGCCATCCTGCTCTGTCATGGTTCCTCATCACGATGGTATGTCCCCCTCAAACTGGGAGCCAGACTAAGTCCTTCCTCCTTGGAGTTGCCTGGGCAGGTAATTAGTTACAGCCATGAGAAAAGCAGTGTGTGTGTGTGTGTGAGAGAGAGAGAGAGAGAGAGAGACAGAGACAGAGACAGAGACAGACAGAGAGAGACAGAGAGGGACAGAGAGAGACAGAGAGAGACAGAGACAGAGAGAATTTATGTACACATATCAAGTTCTTTTAAATTTCTAAAAAACATTTTACTATAGAGAACCCAAAGTATGATGACATATATTTGTGAAAGTGCTACACTGCAGCTCATTACTGTGACTGCTAACAACAAAATTAGTAGAAAGAAAAAAGAGAAAAGCAAAAATAAACTTAAAAAAGAACGCCTGTTAGCAAGACAAAACTGAATTTCCTCATGTACATACAAATGATGCAACAGTTTGTTAGTGTCTGGTAGATGACTTGACAAATCTGTCAGAGAACTGAAATGGCTCTCTTTTTTATCATTGACTTTGTATTTATTTGTTTGTTTATTGTGAGGAGAAAGGGTCTCACTGTGAAGCCTGAATATCATAGTCTCACTATGAAGACTAATCCAGGATCAAACTTACGGAGATCCACCCAGTTGCTCTGCCTCAGGAGACCATACTCAGGTGCCATCTCACCCAGGTCTCAATGACATTTTAATTAGAATTTCTATCATGGTGTGTTCTTACAAGTTCTGGATGTCAAGGCTCCATCCGACATGAAGCAAAAAATCTACATAGATATTAAACACAGATATTGTCAGGGTTTTAGTTAATGGTGTCTCCCAGAGATATTATCTGCCAAAGATCATTGAACAATTATTACACATTGCTATCATTCATCTGGTTGGGGGTGGTGGTGTGATACCATGATTGAAAACGATGTCTGTTAACTAAGCAAATATGCAACCTCTTTTAGTCTATTACCATGGTGGGTTTATGACAATCCTCTATTCTTCCTTTGGGTCAAGTCAATCATTTCCATTGAAGAAGATAAAAAACAAGCATCATCAACTGAGAATTTTTAAAGTAGAATATGGAGGTGTTTTCGACTTGAAAAAACTTACTCTTTCTGATCTCCTTTTACCCAGGACCCTACATCTATGGAGTGAAGAAGGGATCTCTTAAGATGCAGACAGACCACAGTTTAGGCTCAGCCTGGAGATCTGAGACTCACCTCTGCATCTTAACTGATGCAACATGTTTCAGAAGCAGTAGCCTACACTTAGAGAAATACAGGTCAAAGGCCAAGAAATTCACTGTGACTGTGAGCAGGAACACTAGAACCACGGGAGTCCAGATCAGATGGTGGCAGTCCAGCATCAGTGGGAGTTTAAACCTGTGGGACATGAGACAGCAATGAGACCTAAATGTAACCCAACCAGTTGACGAGGCTAGGCCACCACCCTGCAGTGACATAGGAAGATGCAGGCTTTGAACACAATGCTCTTCTGCAACACACTCTGTTCTGAGGTTAGTATCCAGCAGTCAAGTGGAACTTCCTAAACACATACAAGACAAGGACAAAACAAAAGCTTTCAAGAGCTAGACAGTCATTACAAACAGACCCATGGATGGCTAGCTGTTGGATTAGCTGAGTGGATTTGAAGGAACTTTAACAAGTATCTAAAAGTGTAGTGTAGCTTAGGAGTAGGTGCAAGGAAGCAGGGAATACAGTTAAATGATAAGGCTAAGTTAAAGCTAGAATCATAAAGTGACATTAGAAATAAGCATTTCTTTCACACGACCCATTCATAGTCTAGACCACACAAGCAAATCGTGTGTTTGAAGCTGAATCAACAGAAATTATCTACAGAAAAAAAAGTTAGCTGAGGAAACAGAATAAAAACCGAGGAGAAATCTGATATCAAGTATTCTTACTCTTACTTGCTTGCAGATACAGTTCTGGAAGGAAGAAATATGGGAATGAGAAAATACTTCAAGAGCTGATGAGCAGACATCTTCCAAAGTGAATGGAGAATAAAATCCACAAAACCAAGAATCTCAAAGAACCCTCCGAGGAGTAAATCAGGTGCATACATACATACATACGTACATGTGCACACACACACGTGCGCGCGCGCACACACACACACACACACACACACACACTGTACTACAGCAAACAAAAATAAGCCAACTGAAACAAATATGAGAAATTCAGAAACAAAGGTGACTGTCACAGTAAATCCCTAATAGACTTTGAAAGCAAGAATAAGAGGCCTTTTAAGGACTTTAAGGGAGAGGGTTGGGTGACTGCTGAGCATTTAGTAGCAAATTTGCTTTTAAATGAAGAAACAAAGTAAAAGCCTTTCCATAAAAACAGAAACTCACACTTCAAGACAAAAACACTACAGGAAATTCTTCAGACACGAACGTTATGGTATCGGAAGGAACGTTCCTCTTTACAGCGTTACAAAGCCCCAGAGAATAGAAAAACAAAGGTAAACATCACTTTTTGTAATTTAAAGGATAGTTTAGTGTGAAAAGCAAAACGCTAAGAAATACACTGAAAGTTTATAACACGTAGGAAAATATGTGATAACAATAGCACAGAGATGGGATTAGAAAAATGAGATGGGAGGATGCTTTATAATTGAGAAAAGTTGATAAGCAGATATCAGAATAGTCAAATAATATTTTAAAATAACTGCCATGAAAGTGTGAGGACTTGAGTTCTATTCCCAGAACCCACATAAAAAAAAACCAAACAAACAAACAAAAAACAAACAAACAAACAGACAAAAAAACCAGCCACAGTGGTGCACACTTGTAATCCCACTGGTTGGGTGGCAGAGACACCTGATTCCTGACGCTGGCTGGCCAACCAGGCCATCCCAATCAGTGGGCATCAGATGCCGGTGAGGCCCTGTCTCCAGACACAGCTGAGAATTATCGACAAGGTTGACCTCTGGCCTCCTTGCGCACCCACATGCATATATATACAATGCACATGTGCACACATGCACATACATACACAAATACATTAATACACAAGCTATATATATGTGTGTGTGTATATATATATATACATATATATTCACAAATGCACACAGAGATGACTTTTCAGCCATATATATATATATATATATATATATATATATATATATCAAAACTAGAGCAGCCAAAATAAAAATATAAATACAAAACAGAGAAAGAAAGAAGAAAGAAAGAAAGAAAGAAAGAAAGAAAGAAAGAAAGAAAGAAAGAAAGAAAGAAAGAGAAAAAAGAAAGAAAATTGTTTTGCCTTCTTTTTGAATGCAATTTTGTTGGCTATCAAATTCTTAATAGCTTTCCACTATCCTTTGTAGAAAGTACAAAATTCCTGAGGAAAATATGACAAATGTGGAATCATAAGAAGTAATCCCAATGACTATAGGAAAAGAGAAAAAATAAGTGAAGAAAACAATAAATAAGTGTCATCATGGTGTACTTAAACCCAACCATATTAGGAATTGTATTAAATATAAATGGTTTATACACAACCATTAAAAGGCAGGGACATTCCATTCAGAGTGGCCTAAATAGTAAACCTAGCAATGCTATATTACAACAGTCATTAAAAATCTGGCTATGTTGATATCAAGGGAGATTTTGGTTAAGAATATTATCAAAGTTATCATTGAGAAATATGAAGAACATCATAATAAAAAGGTAACTTTAAGATAAAGTCTTAACTAACTAAGTATGAATGTACTTAAAACAGCTTCAAATACATAAATAAAAACCTGCAAGACTGAAAGGATAAATGGCTAAGTTCAAAGTTACAGTTAGAAGTTTCTGGTGTACAATGTTACTGAAGCACGTATGTTTACCATCCAAAAGCTCTCAATCCTACAGGGACATATATGTAGAACGCTAATGCATACCACAGCAAAGCGGCACAGGAATCATCCAGACATTCTGACCATATAGGCTATCATTCTTTTCTTAGCCTCAAGACTTTGGAGAACATCGGCTCTTCTTCAGATTTCTTACTTCTTTGTATATTGATCGACACATCCATCCAGCTTCATCATGAAGTGCCACCTTTGTAGATTTTTCTGTGCCTTTCATATGTCAGAAGGTGCAGGTGGTCAGCAAGCTACTCATCAGCCAAGTATTAATTGCAGTGAAACACACAAACAACACAAGGCAGTGACTCAGACAAAATTGTTCAACATACCTCCCCATAGGCTAAGCTTCACATTTCTCTTTATCTGAGATAAATTGGTTTAACCATGATGTGGATGAAAGGGAGAATGGGAAACTGTCAAGAAATATGTTATCATCTCATCATTAAAATAACAGTAATGGGAATAATGATAACAATAGGCATTGTCAGAATACACCTTCTGTGTTCTGGGGACTGGGCTGATCTCTCTGCATGGGCTCATTTAGTAGGGGAGGGAATGAGAAAGCAGAGAGTCAAACCCCAGTTTGCCTGACAGAGTAAACTTCACTCAAAGATGCCAATGAGAACAATGATGCCGAAGCCAAATATTTGCTGAACCTTCACTCTGCTTAACCAGCTGATTAGAAAGGAGGAAGGCACTTGGGCTCATAGCTTTGCAGATAGTTTGCTGGCACTACAAATAGCCTCCCCACATAATGTCATATCCCAGGACCACAGTCAGAGAGCACAGGCTGTTGGAAGGAGGTTGCTGATGGGGACTTGGGGGGCAAACACAAAGATCTACTCCTTTGGCCTTTCTGACACAGTACTTGTTCTTTGGGAGAGAGGAAGAGAGTAGCATTCAAAAGGACTTCATTATATGCTTTGAATAATTTTTATGTAAATGAAACATTCTAATTTATCATTGCTAACTAGTATGACAAATAAAAAGAGATATAAAGAGGTCCTTGGTTCTTAACCCCTCCATATTTTGCTTCTTGTCAGACATGATGTGACAGGCTATTAATTCCAGCACTAGGAGGCAGAAGCAAGTGGATCTCTGAGTTTGAAGCTGGCCTAGTCTATGTAGCAGTTTTATGTCAACCAGGTATATACAGTGATACCCTGTCTCAAAAAAAAAAAAAAAAAAAAAAAAATCCCTTAAGCCACCACCATGAGTGCTCACCTAAGTTTTCCTCTAAATAAATAAAAATTATTTATTCAATAAAATAAAGTAAATTCTTGCCTCAGCTTCTCTTAGGTATAAAATGAAAGTTAAAAAAAATCAGTCTTCATTGCTTTGCACAACTCAGTTTATCCTTTCCAGTTATTTTTAAAATATTTTTTTCTTTTAATTTTAGAAGCTAGTGCATAGAGTAGTAAAAATAAAATAAAACATTATTCCTTAAATAGCTTATTTTATTTTTTTCTAGTCACTTTTCAAAAATCTAGCCTAGGATTGCTTTAGGTTCATGGCAGAACAGGAGCCTCAGCCTTGAGTCCTACTGTTCCCTTTAAGGGAACGACTCGTTTTATATGTAAGAGGAACAGAGGTAAGTATCTGACTTTTTTCCACCCTAATAGTTCTTTTTATTTTTTTTCATTCGTTAATTAATTTATTCACTTTACTTCTCAATCATAGCTCCCCCTTCCTCCTCTCCTCCTAGTCCCACCCTCCCATCTCCTCCTTCTTAGAGAAGGGGAGCCCTTGCCCCCAGTACCAAACCATTCTGGCACATCAAGTCTCATCAGAACTAAGTGCATTCTCTCCTACTGAGGCTAGACAAGGCAGTTCAGATAGGGGAAAGAGATCCAAAGGCACGCAACAGAGTCTTAGTCCCAAAAGACAACACACGCTGGCAAGGATGTGGAGCAAGGGGAACACTCCTCCACTGCTGGTGGGCGTGCAAATGTGTACAACCATTTCGGACATCAATCTGATGGTGACTCAGAAAATTGGGCATAGTTCTACCTCAAGACTCAACTATACCACTCCTGGGCATATATATTCAAAAAGATGTTCTCCATACCACAAGGACACTTGCTCAACTATGTTCATAGCAGCTTTATTTGCAATAGCCAGAAATTGGAAACAACCCAGATGTCCCTCAACAGAAGAATGGATAAAGAAACTGTGCTACTTTCCCACAATGGAATACTGTTAAGCTATTATGACAAGGACATCATGAAATTTGCAGGCAAATGGATGGAACTAAAAAATAACATCTTGAATGAAGTAACCCAGACCCAGAAAGACATGCGTTGTACTCACTTATAAATGGATATTAGCCATAAAGTACAGAATAACCATACTATGATCCACAGACCCAAAGAAGCTAAGTAATAAGGAGGGCCCAAGGGAGGATGCTCGAATCTCACTCAGAGGGGGAAATAAAATAGGCATCAGAAGAGGATGGAGAAAGGGAAGTAGGTAAGAGAGGTGGTAAGGAAGGGAATGGTGGTGGATGAGATATGGGCTAGAGCAGGGGAAGAGCATTAGAGGGCTGGGAGAGAGGAGAGACATAGGTGCAGTGGGGTGAATCTTTGGGACAAGCCAGAGACCTGGGACAGGGAAGGCTCCTAGGAGGATATGGAGTGGCTCTAGCTGACAGTCCTAGCTCCAGCAATATGGAGCCTGAAATTTTCTTTAGGGGAGGAATGAAGTGAAACTCAGGTTGAGATAAAAGAGCCTCTGTGTGTGTGTGTGTGTGTGTGTGTGTGTGTGTGTGTGTGTGTGTGTTGTTTGTATTTGTTTTGTTGTTGCTATTTGGTTTTATTTTTTGTTTGCTTTTTTGAGACGGGGTCTCACTGTCTAACTGACCTAAAAGTACTCTGCTCTATCTCTGGCTGACCTAAAACTGCTATGTAAACCAGGCTGGCTTTGAACTCAGAGATCTGCCTGTCTCTGCTTCCCCAGTGCTGGAATTAGAGGTGTGCGTCACCATGCCCAGCAAGGAGTGTAAGCGATCATGCTAAGAATCTAACCAAGGGCCTGATGCATGCTAAGCACACATGCTACCAACAAGTTGCACCCCCAGAAGCCTTTATAGTTAATTTCGTAAGTAATGGGAAATGGCAAACATGCCCATCTTCAGTGTCACCAGGAGACGTAGCTGTGTCCTGTACCCATGTAGACATGTCACATCACTGCCATGCTGATGGGAAGCCTGGAGGATACTATGGAACCCAGATGCAGGCTCTGCATATCCTCTGTTCCTGACCACACACACAGCCTTGCACATGGTCCCTTTAGCTGAGCCCAACCTTGCTTGGTGCACTCATACTTGGCCTCTGGGTACCAGGAATGATGTGGGCTTAGAACAATTGGACTGCCTCTGATATATGATGTGAGGGGGACGAAGGCTGGACGAGGGGGTGGCAGGGAGGATTACCTAGCAGTCCATTTCCAATTTCCTGGCTCCCTGCTCTTGGCACGTGTTTGTGACTGACTTTAGACGAACCCTGAAGATGTGTGCAGGTGGGCAAGGAGGGGGTGGGCACCTCCTCCCTGAACTGCTTATTAGAAATTCTAACCTGAAATTCTGCATTAAAAGACATTGAGCTCCACTCTAATTCTATGTTCTTTCTTGTTGCTAATCAATCTATTGCATCAATCCTAACAGAACCCATGCTTCCAGGATGGGAGCATGACCTACTAGAACTAAGGGCATCAAATTCCCGATACAATTTACAGCCCAGCACCCCAATTTCACTAGCCATCATCTCACCTGGCTCTATTGACACATCTTTCATTTTCATCCTTTCTTTCAGGATTCGGGTAAACAATCTGTCATCAAACTGTTTTTAGAAAAAAAAAAAAAAAAAGAATGTGACTCCCAGAGAGACCAGGATCCCCGTTGTTTCCAGACTCACTAACACCCACAAATCAGCCATCAAACAACAGTTTACATCCTGACAAAGACATGTACCAACCTCGTAAAGAAGACCAGACTAAAACTACTGTTGTCCAAACCAGCTCCAGAAGACCACGCTAGCCTCCTTTACTTGTTCCATATCTCCCCCCTCCTCCTGGCTCCAATTGGCAGGGTCTCAGAAAGTGTGCTGGCAGGAGAGTTTTAATTTATTGATGTTTTTGCCCCTACTGTACGTTCCCGGCTCCTACTTGAGTGTAATGGATGGAGCAGATGTTTGACACGGCAGCACCCCTTCATAACTTCACTCTTCAAACACACTTTTACAAGTACTTACTCGCATGGGTTCCCATTCAGCACAGGAAGTTGAGGTCATCATGAAACACGAGGCTCGGGCAGGAGTCTGAACTCATGTGTTCTGCAGCTGGGCTTCCATCTTCTGGGCACGTTAGCAATTTGTGAAACAGCCATAATTTTCAGCTTATGGACAAAGAAATAAAAGTGTTGACACCATTATTGTAACATCTGTGAGGGGGGAAAAATACAGGCCCATTTCTTAGTGCCCAAATGGCACCAGAGTTATAAAGCTTCTTTAATGCCTAATTGTATTCATTATCAGCAGGCACTGTTGCTAACGAGAGTAATTTCTAACAACTTAATGGAACCTGAAAGGTGAAGACACTGCACCAGTGGTCTTTACCTCATGAGCTGTCACGTCTGCATGCTGCATGAATTCTGAAACTGGATGTACCTCTTGGAACTGGCCATCCTCCATAGTGGCTCATCCAGGTAGCCAGAACACAGGAGCTGTTAACTCCATGGAAGGGTATTACTGAAGTGAGTAGGAAACAGGTTTCATTCTTAGGTTTCTGGAGTGTTGCTGTCATTCGGTAGATTGATTCCTGAAGGTTTCTGTTTCCTTACACCCACCCCCAACATACTTAGTAGCAAGTGCCTATGGACGTGAATGAGATGCTGGGGATATGTGGTGGAGACAGCCATGCAAGGCTGTGGAGTGTCATTTATGAGTGAGAAGTTGGCTGGGCTAGATGGTGCATTGAGCTTATATCCTCCCAAGATCTGCAGAGAAACTGCCTTGAATCCAAAGCTTTCCTTTCACGGTTGGTTGGGGGTGACCTATCATTATGTCTGTCCTGTATGCAGATGGTGGCCACCAAGACAAGCCTTGGCACGAGATGAACTGATGAAGCTGATGGAGCTGATGGAAATGTCACAGAACAGGATGACTACATTCCACCCACCAGCTGTGGCGTGTGTGTGTGTGTGTGTGTGTGTGTGTGTGTGTGTGTGTGTGTACACATGTTACAGGAAGCGGTGCAGACAGCCCAATCTTCCCTTCCCGAACAACCTCTGAGTTAGTTCACATTTTACTGGATTATTAAATAATATCTCCGGATCATTTCCTGAGCCCTGCACAGTGAGGCACAAAGCCCCTGCCTTGTGGGTAATTCAGGAACCTGGGGTGGCTCCCTGGATCCCATCCCTTTCTTCATTTCTTTGTATGACCCCCGTGCTGAAAATCTGTTGTCAAACTACTAAATACCTGACTATCTCTTTGGTATCCAATCTCCCTTCAGCTCCTTTGAGTTAGCTAGCCATTCCTCAGCATTCACAGAAAAATGTGTTCCGACCTCTCCTAAGAGAATCTCCCATGTGTCCTCAATAACCCTGGCCTTCCAGGAACATGGGCCTCAAATTCTCGTTAACTTACTGCCCAAGTGCTCACCCCTCTTAGTATACTTGACCCATGTTTTATCTTAGAGTCCCAGTCCTGAGTGCCAATAGTTCACAGAAAGGTAGAATCTATGAGAGACGTGAACAGAGGCAGGATAGGAAGCAAGATGGAGGTGGTATGTTACTGCCCTGTCGCTGCGAGGCATTTTAGACTAGTTATGTTGCCGTGGCTTGACAGGTACACCCTCTCAGGCCAATAGACATCACCAGGCAAGCTGTATCAAGCTGTATGGGAAACTTGTGCTCCAAAGGGAATAATGGAGAAGCTCTCTCTCTCTCTCTCTCTCTCTCTCTCTCTCTCTCTCTCTGGTCTGCCTTCTCCTATTGGTAAAAATGCTGTTAGAATGAAGGTGGGGCCCTGGAAAAAGCCAGAACCTCAAGCTTGAAGTTCATTTATCATACAGAGCATCCCCAGTGGCTGGTGACAGGGTCTATAAGAGCATGTCACCACAGGGAGAGTAAAACTGGAGAAGTGCACATCCATGCACATACGCATATGTAGATATCTATATATTCCACCTGCATATGTAGAGGTGTACGCACATGTATGTGTATAGAGGCCAGAGGACAACCTTGAGTATCATTCCCTCAGGCACTCCATCTTGATGTTAAGACTTGAACTTGGCAAACAGGCTAGGCTGGCTGGTCAGTGAGTCCTAGAGGTCTGCCTATCTCTTAACTGTCCAGTGCTCGATCATAAGCATGTGCCAGCATGCCCAGCTCTCTCTTTTTTTTTTTTTTTTTACATAGATCTGAAGATCCAGCTAAGATCCCTGTGCTTGCAAGGCAAGAACTTCACTAAGTGCATCTTGACCAAGAGTAAAACTACCATGGACCTGATCTTAAACTGCCCTACATAGATGCCCCACTAAGCTGACCATACAATGAATGACATATTGTTAACACAGTCAACAGCTGGGAACATTGCTGGTATGAATGCTGATACAAAGCTGGCCCTGGGTTATTTTCCGAGTGGAGTCTAAACATGCAAGCACAATCATGGGCTGTCTCACCGCATAGTTTGAGCCTCAGCTTTTGATGACAGGAACAAACGGCTCAAATGTGCAATTTACACATTAAGAAGCTTTGATTAGGGAGACCTTTCATGAAAGGCTGGCTGTCCAAGATTATGCGTTAAAAGTCTGGGCTGCTCTAAGAATGGTCAAATTATTGTCTTCACTAAGCCGGTAAAGAACTGGGGTCAAGTAATTTACCCAGGGCTTTGGTGCCAAGCAAGGGTGACGGCCACCATAATATCCTCACAGAGCATTTCCCAGAAGAATCTGGAGAAGCTACTCAGGATATTCACGGAGATCCGTTGGATGAATACCGACCTGGAAACTGTGTTCTATTGACCTGGAAGTGGACTACTGGGCTCTTAGGCTCCTGAAATCCAATCTATTGGCCTCTTCAACTTGAAGGCTCAGGCATTTAAGGAAAGGGTGCTGAAGAGACCTCAGTGACTTGGGTCTAAATGTCAATAGTTTTCCATGGACAATTCTGCCACTCGACTGACAGCTCAGAGGTAGAGATCCCATCCTCCTCCCAGGGGCATTGTTTCTGCCAGGCTAACACAAAAATGGTGCCAGAAAAACCATGTCATGCCTACAAAAGCACTGGGCGAGCCTTTCACTGTATAAGGCAAATGGCCCTTGATACCTGCTGCCCCCTCTGACAGAAAGCTGTGTGATAAGACAGTGCTTCCTTTCCAGGGAGTCACTTGGGTCTATACAGAGGAGGAGAGCCTGCCGGCCTACATTATACTCAGCTTTCTTCTGCACTACACGGCCAACTCGGGTGAGGTAATTAGCATCTGTCTGTATGCCTTGTGCCTTTTGAATTTCCATAATCCTAGGAGCAGGAGGTAAAAGTTCTGAAACCTTCCATGATGCCAGCATTGCCATGGGAACCCTTTTCCTGGGATTTTTCAGATGTACTCCCGGTCTCTAAGCAGCAGGTGCTCCAAACCAAATATTACAAGACTGCTCTATGCGGGAACAGAGGCTGAGGCTGCCAGGAAGTTAGGTCATCCCTAGAGAGCGACAGTTGAGGTAAAACCTAAGTAGACATTGTGCTCTCTGGCAGGTGACAGGACTCAGACTTTGTCACATGTTAATTAAGGAACTCAGGGCCAGCTTGCATGGAGATGAGATGTGAGCTTGCATTGCTGTATCACTGACCAAACCCGGCAAACCTCTTATTGGCTTTATCTGCAGCTCCTGCCACCCAGCTCAAGGTGTGCCGTGCCCGCTAGGGGTTTCTATGACTTTTTTGGTCTTGTCAACTTGACTAGATTTGGAATTGCTTGGGAGATACAACTCTTGAGTGTGTCTGTGAAGATGCTTCCAGAAAGGATTAACTGAGGAACGAATGGTACTAACACAGTTAGGGTAGGGGAGTCTTCTTTCCTCAGCGTCACCTTCTTGTGGGTTAGGAACCCGAATTAAATATAAAGGAAAATGGCAACCAACTAAGCATGAACATTCTCCTCTCCCTGACTTCTGAGTCCAGATGAAACTTCAACCCCTGTTGCCCTGCCTTCCCCATCATGATGGACTGAACCCTCAAACTGGGCCAATTAAACAATTTCTTCCTAAGTCTACTTCCTGTCAGGCATTTGGTCATAGCAACAAGATGAGCCACTGTCACCGCTCCCAGCTCTGTGACTCTTGACAGGTTGATGCTTTTGGATTGGCTCATACCTGATGTCCCTTCTGCTGGAGACCAGCACCCTGCTTCTTCTATAAAGAGAAGAACAAAGCACAGCTGATTCTGGGTCAGGCGAAGATCTCTTGTAGTTGAAGAAATTCAACTGGCCTGTGGTGCTGGTGTGGGATACCCTGCCACCAGGAAAAATATGTTTAGGAGAGATAATATAATTCTAGTCATTCATCAGATGTCAGAGGGAGAGCATGTGGCTCTTAGTTTTAGCTGATTTCATAGGAAGTCATTGCATTTGGATCTCCCACCCAGTTCCAATAGTGCTATGACTAGCATATACATGAGCAAAGGGGGGGGGGCTTTCCAGTCTTTGTAATGAACTTGAAAGAGGGCTGGCAGCCTTGCCAGCCTGCCTGCCTTCCTTCCTTCCTTCCTTCCTTCCTTCCTTCCTTCCTTCCTTCCTTCCTTTCTTTCTTCCTTTCTTCCTTCCATCTATCTATCTGTTTAGCTTCCTGCCTTCTTTTCTGCCCGACTGCCTCTTTGCCTGTCTTCCTGCCTCGCTGCCTCCCTGCCTTCCAAACAGTAAGGAAGCAGAAGTTTGCCAAAGACCAATGACAGCCACAGAAGCAGTACATATGTCCAGACTCCATCCCAAGCCTTTGATGCTGCCCAGTGTTGGTCTCTGGATGAATACTCATTCCGTCTGAGAAAAACAAAAAAAGAAAATAACAAAACAAAGCCAAAACAAACCACCAATCCAGCTCCTAGGTACCATGCATTATTGCTGAGAAAAGACTACAGACTTGAACTCGAAGCATCAGCATGCTGTTTACAAACTAGGGACTGAAGCTCTGAGGAGGCAAGCATGCCTGTCAGAACTTTAAGGTAGGCTTAGCAAGAGATCAAGAGAAAATATTCAAACTGTCCTACAGCCCACAGCCTGCAGCACAGAGCAGAGGGTAGGTAGCTCCTTTCCTGGAGAGAATGGGCAACTTTGACTGCCATGCCTCTAGAAGGGAAAGAGGGAAGAGAGTGGGATAGAGACAACCTGCCTAGGCTCAGTGTGGGTGGCCTCTGTGTCTCCTCTCTTCCAGAAAGTATACCACAAATGTCAGAGGACAACTTTCCGTATGTGAAAAACTTTTCTTTGAACAGTTTTTTTTTAAGCCTAGTTTCAGTGAAGGTTTGAAGGGATGACGAAGGCAAAGCAGGGAAGGATGGCAGGTTTAAATGAAGGCAAAACGTCCCACTGCCAGCCACATACTTATTTCAGCATATTTTCCTTGAATTTAAAGTGAACTTATACTATGGCCATACCCAACTAGGCAGTGAATGTCTATGGCTATTTGGAATTTGTTTCTGATATTTCAGCTTCTAAGTAGTTTGTCCATATTTAGGAACAAAACATTTGCATTTTAAAATTGATTTACAAATATAGACTCCTCCAAACTGGTTTAGAATTCCGACTCCTCCACTGGATCCAGATTAAAATAGAGACATCTGCCAGGAGCAATCAATTGAGATGGGTTTAAGGCTTGGCTTTGTTTTTGTTTCTGTTTCAAAGTACAGTGCAAACTGATCTTGGGCAAGATTCCCAGGCACAGCAATTGGGGTGAAAACACTGAATGCCCACCGAAGCCAGGTCCCAGCCTGCTGTCTGGATCTTGCCATGACCTCTCCATCTTCTACAATAGCTGCAGAGTCAGAGTCTGGTTCTATGCCCTGGCAGGCCTCCCTCAGCACTTAGGGCCCACGGAGGCTTCTATCCTGCCACCAGAGGCATTACCAAGCTGCCATGGGGACATCCAGTGGTCAGTCCTGTCATCTATGAAACCATTTCCAGCCCTATGATGGCTACCCTTGTCCACTTGCCTATGTCTGGCATTAACTAAAACCTAGGCAGCTGTATTGGGGTATTTTGTTCTTAATTAAATCATTTGAAGTGGGCAGAACCACTTTTAATCTGAACCTTTTGAGGTGGGAAGATCCACAACCTTCCATCTGGACCACTCCCTCTGCCGCAGCCTAAATAACGAACATGGAAGAAGAAAGCTTGATCTCTTTGCCTGCTTGTTCTCACTCTCACTAGCAATTCCGTTCCTTCACTGCACTAGAGCTTACTTCTTTGGAATTTAGGCACATACTGAAGACCAGCCGAGCCATCCAGCCACATGGGCTGAACAACTACTGGATTCTTGGAACTCCCATTGGTAGGCAGCCATTTTTGGACTAGCTGGACCACAGCCTGTAAGCCATTCTATTAACCTTCCTTTATACATATGTGTGTATACATACATACATACACACACATTCATGCATACAAACATATATACATACATACATGTATACATACATATATACATACACATACATGCATACAAACATATATATACACACATACATGCATAATGCATGCATATACACAGATACATGCATACATACATACATGTACACATAGGTCCATTCTATAAGTGCTGTCTCTGTAAAAAAAAAAAATCCTAATTAACACAATACCTCATCAGGCTGCTAACAGGATGAAAAAGTCTTATCTGGAGGCCAGACGTGTTTAATAGGGAGCTCTCAATAAGTCATCACGGTGAAAGTTGACCTTCCTGCTATTAATGTGGGTTGAGAATATTTCTGTGGACTTTGGCAGCAACTCAACCTCCTGCATTGAGATGGTGCAGTAGGAGAACTAAGTGGTAAGAAATCACCTTCAATAAAATGGAGCAAGCGGAGATGGGGCTAGGGGCAGCAGAAACCCATTTGTCTCTCCTCTTCCCAAGTAGTGTTCATCTCTCAAGCATTCTAAGTGGTTGGGCTATTATTACCAAGCAGGGAGAGGTAGAAGGGCCCTGGTCAATGAATGGCCATGTGACATGTCTGAAATGCTTTGAACATAGACTTTGGCCACTGTTGAGGTTAGAAGTAGCTGGGTGATACAGTGTTTTTGTCCTTGGGGAAAAGACGCCAGCCGGCTCCAGTTCCACCAATAGGAGTCTGAGTCCTCTAGTGGGCAGGCAACTTCCTACCAATGGTGGGTGGTTCTTCATGGGAAAGCTCTCCCAGTGCATTTTCCACACCAGGGACACCTAAGCCTCGGAAGTCTCAGAAACGTCAGGGGCTTCTCCTAGATGACACTCTAGATGCTCCTCATGGCTAACTCAGTGGTCTCTCTGGTTATGATGGCTCCTTCATGACCCCAAGCTGTGTCACAGAGGTGTCTGTCCATTCCCATGGCCCATCCATTCTGCCATGGCTCTTTTCCAGTGAGGTTACTCTAAGAAGCTGCTGCAGGCCTCCTGCTGCTCTGGGCCCTGCTTTTCCCACCCTGGAGTCTAACCATATTGAAAAAGCATTTTCTAAATGCATAATGGTTTAGACATAGTATGTCTTAGGCTCAAGCTGTAAAGTCTGCACAGATGGGGGTCTGGCCTGCCCCTCAACTCTGGCCCAGTTTCCTCAAGGAACTGATGAAGGCAAACACTGGATTTTGTATTTTGACAGCTGCCTGCACTTTCTCACATGGCTCTCACTGCCTGGGAGGCATGTGAGGCAGGCTATCCCCATTTCTCAGATAAGGAAGCAGAGGTTGAAGAAACATAAATGATTCGTGCTTGAGGGGATTCATCAGTAAGAATTAGTTCTGAGAGCCTCTGAGCTCCAACACAGCTCGTCCCACCCACAATGTCCACACAAGAGGTCATTCCACCAATCTTTGGTAACAGTCATGTTGTCATCCACCTCTCTCTTTCTTCCAGCAGGCGACCTGCCACCTCTGACCTTTCACAACTTCCAGAATCAGCATGCACATTTTCACACTCTCTTCAGTAAGTGTTGCTAAATGCTACCTCCTAATCAATGCTCACGTGTGTTTCTCTGTGCATGTGGTGTGAGTATGTAATGTGTATTTGTGTATCTGCATGTTTGTGAGCCTCTGTGCATCTTTGTGGATGAGCATGTCTGTGGTATATATGCTTGCATGTGTTTGACATGTGTGTGTATGTATGTATGTATGCATGTGCATGTGTGTGTATATGTATGCATGTGTGTGCATATATGTGTGTATATATGTGTGTGTGCATGTATGTATATATGTATGTATGTATAGGATTGTGCTGAGATGTCAGGAGCAATGGGAGTGAACATGGACAGAGGCCATCAACATCTTCAAGGAGGCCCAAAAGTGCCCGGGAAAGGAAACTTGTTATGTACCAGTCAAGTCTGTGTAATGTTTTAGAGACTAAGTCATGGCTGAACATCAGGCGACCCTAGAGGGTCTTCATAGTTTGAACTTTATCTCTGAGGTAGCCTCTATGAACATTGGGGAGCCACTGAGGGCTATTCAGCAACAGTAGATATGTGTTCGATTGTGTCTTGGGGCACAATGGAAGAGAAAAGCGAGAGAGAAAGCAAGATGCCACTGAAGCCTGGAAACACGTGTAACTCATGGAGGGCACTGTGCATGGAGATGACTCAGACAGGGACTCTGGGTGAGGATTGAGGAAGTTCTACCTGGTCCTGAGGCCTTGGGCTGGGCAGGTCTCAAAAGTCCACAGGAGGACTACAAAGGGGGCTTCCACAGAGCAAGTTTTGAATCCAGCTCAATAGTTGTGTCCCTAGCAACCCCATATGTTACAGTCTGTACTCTGGGGGACGCTGTCCTCTTCCTTGGCCATTCATAGTCACCCTGGAAAGGGTCCCCCCTCCCAGCAGGGTTGCAGGAAGAGTCCTCCGCTGGAGCTCAGGATGGACCCTGTAGTCTTTCTCTGTCTGAGGTGTGCTCATCGTGAGAACACAATGGTAGGGACTGAGGAGGCATCTACCTGCCCTCATACTCAATGGCCGGCTCCTTCTGAGTCTGCTGCCTTGACTTGATTGAGCTGCTGGATAAAGGAACTGTGGGGCTAAAAGGCAAGGGCATGCACCCTAACTAGCTAGGAATGGTGGCTGGGTGGATATAAGGTGGGGTGAAGTGTGGGCCCCGGCCTAGATGGCACAAGGCTGGGGACTGAGAACACACTGAAAGGGCAGACTTAGACATCTATGCTATCAAAGCATGCTATGCTAGCCCAAGCTCAGCTGCTTGGAGATATGTGTGTTACCTTCCCATAAGACTTCTGCCTTACCCACCTTTCCAGCTCCTTCCCGCCAGTTGAGAGAGCAGCCCCTGTTCTGCCTTCTCCAGGGACAGAAACAACATACATCTTCCTACAGTGTCTCCTTCCTGAGTCCTTTGTGATTCCTATGTTCAGATTTGGGTGGGTGCCGCCGCCCAGGGTGGGCAGTGTGTTGAGGAGGAAGGCCTGTGGTGCTTACTAAGGACGCAGATCTGGCTTGAGGAAGGTTGGCAGACCCTGGACACTAGAGCAATCCTGAAAATGTGGCTGGGAATTTTTCTTAGAAATTCATGGGGTTGAAATGATAGCTCAATCTAGAAGCACTTGCCTTGCAAGCATGAGGACCTGAGTTTGATCCTCAAAACCCACATAAATAAAATAAAAAGAGCCATGTATGGTAATATATGCCTATGGTGCAAGCACCAGGAAGGCAGAAACATACGGACCCATAGGATTCACTGCACAGCCAGCCTGGTCTATTTGGCCATTTCCAGGCCAATAAGAGACCCTATCACTAAAAGATAGATGGTACCTGAGGAACTATACCTAAGTCTGATCTCTGGCTTACACACGCATGTACATCTGCACACACATGCACATGCACCTACATGCCATAGATAAGTGAGATTACTGAAAATTTTACATTTTACTCCAAACTAGAGGAAAGATTTATAAACCACACATATCTTCTTTAAAAATGAGCAGGTTCTTAAAACTCAATAGGAATTTAATCAATTCAATTAAAAAGGAACAAAAAATAGATTGTTCGCCAGAGAGGGTGTAGATGGCGAATACGTACATTAAAATACAAGCAGTGGATCTGGGGAGTTGGCTTTGTCATTAAGATGCTTGCTGTACCAGGATGAGCACATGACATTAGATCTGCAGTGTCTGTTACCCTAGCATGACAGATGGGAAGATCTGAGGGGTGAACAGGAAGGATCCCAGGAGGACATTGGCTACCACTGTAGCTTACTGGTGAGCAAGTTGCAGAGAGACTCGGCTTCCAAAGACAGTGGAGAAAAAGAGAGGAAAATACCCAGTGCTAACCCCTGGCTTACACACACACACACACACTCTCTCTCTCTCACGCACACACTAACACACATTTATAAACTCACACACACTTGCTTACACACACACAAACACACACATACACATACAAACACACACACACTGACACTCACACACACTCACACACGCTCACATACACAAACATCACACAGCACACACACACATGTACACTAGTCATATTCATAATCTCATATGTGTAAATTAACAAATAAAACAAAACCCATGAAACACCATCTCTTATTAGACAAGTCTGAATGAGACCCACAGTTAGCTACCATTGAGGAAAGAGAGACACTGGTGGAGAAGAAAGGAAATGGCCAAAGGAGCAGTGTGAAGGCTTTGCATTGTGCGATGCTCCCATCAGTCTATGCGCCCACTAGGAGTGTGTGCAAAACCAGCAAAGTCCTGTCACTTTGTCTCTGGTTTTGATACTCTGCTAAGATTACAGAAGCTGTTAACATTGACCATACAGGGCAAAGCATACCAGTGTGTGTGTGTGTGTGTGTGTGTGTGTGTGTGTGTGTGTGTGTGAGAGAGAGAGAGAGAGAGAGAGAGAGAGAGAGAGAGAGACCTTTGTAACATCCTGTGAACATAGTCCTTCAGAGAGGGTGTCCATGCAAGGCTGTGCACACTACTCAAGGCCAGACTTTAAAGTATTGGTTTCTTAGGTCTAACCCTGAGTTCTCTGACCTGACACATCTTGGCTTACTCCCAAGCCCAAACTCTAAAATTAATAAGGACTGTTTTGAGATTGAAAGTATTTGCCATTCCCCAAACCTTGCCAATTCTCTTTAATCCCTGTGGATTTAGATATGCTGTTTTATTCTCATTAAAGAATATCACTTTCCCCTCTCAGGCACAATGTCAACTCCTCTCCTCAGAAATTCATTCCTCTGCTGTATGCACTTTAATGAGAAATATATATATATATATATATATATATATATATATATATATATATATACACACACACACACATATATATATATATATATATATATATATATATATATATATGTTTCATGTTATCACTAGGCTAACTATTGATGATGCCTATGTGTCTCTATGTGTGCATATTTATTATATGTTGTGTGTCAGTCATGAGTCATGCAGTGTGCCTCCCACTGTAACTGAACTGAGGCATCCCTTGGGGAGCAGTACCTTTTATGGGAATGGATGGGTAACTGAGATTCAGTCACAGGAAGACAGATGGGTGCTGGAAGGCCTGAAAACTCCCATCTGTACTAAGAAACCTGAAAGCTGTATTATGCAACATGTGCACACACATGGGTGAATAAATAATCTCATTTGCATTCTACAATGCCTATGTATTTATACATATAAAGCCTATATGTTGCATGTATATGCCACTATGATGTGACAGGCATATTTTCAGGTTCTACGTGGCCTACATGTGTATATGAATAGGCATGTATGCGTTAATACTCAGGTATATTCTATATATCACATGCTAAGGTATATTTCATGATTTGGCATGTGTGATACATACTTAGATACTACATTCTTACATGAGTATATGCACATCTTCATGCTGGTTTCAACATCTTTTTAAAGTGGCTCCTGAACTTTCCAATTGAAAACCGTATGTACTTTTGGGCTACCTTGGATTCTAAGTGCAGAAGTCAATACTGAAAGCCTTGAGGTACTAAGTGCTTTAAATTCATTTGGGCTAGGTGACAGTAAACCACTGTTGTTCTGGAGATCTTCCGTTTCCTGTCCATGTCACAGTCCAAGCACAGTGCCTACCAGGTGGGCAGATCCTCACACAGGCCCCTTCCGGACTAGGGCAGCCATCTGAACTGGGACAATTGGGGACACTAAATACTCAATCCAGACCAACAGGATAAATGGCAGATTTGCCACATGGTCCCTACCTAGGAGACACTATGAAGACTGTCAAGGGGAATTGCTCACCTAGGAAGGAAAATAACTCATATCCACTTACCTGCAATTCTGTCTGCAAAGAGCTGCTGGCTTTGCTCAGAGTCAAAGCCCTTAGTGAGCAGATGAAGAGACACCACCGCCCCCCCCCGCCCCTCACCCCCCCCACCCCCCCACCCCGCTATCCAGGCAAACTTGGCACTCCTTGAGAAATGCAGGCTCAGTGCTGAATTCCCATTCTTCCCAAAGTCCAGGGCTCTTATGCTTCAGGGAGGGAACAGGCCTTCTCAGAGAGATCTACCGTTAGTCCTGTGATCCTCATTCTGCCATCTCAAAGCCAGCAAGCTAGAGAGAATTCCTGGATTTTGCTAGGGCTCTGACTGCTGAGCCACACAGGGAGCACCTGGGCCCATGAGTGGAACCAGACTCAGCACAGACTCCTGTCACAGCTGTATCCCACTCACGGTAAGGATTCTCTAAGCCGAGAACTCTGAACTCAGCTTAATCCACACATTTACAAGACGGTAGGTGCGCACACTCAGCTTGGATTTGAAGTGGGTATTTTAAATGCCCCCACTGGGTTCCTATCTGTGGGGTAACCCTGTCTCTGGCACTGTGATTCTTAGGGGTGGGCCCAGCCTGTGGACTGTGGGCTTCATCTGGCAGCCTGGGCCCACTGTCCATGGGAGAGTTGGCCCTGGATCCTCACTCTGGC
The DNA here is from genome assembly GCF_000001635.26 of Mus musculus. Lineage (NCBI taxonomy): Eukaryota > Metazoa > Chordata > Mammalia > Rodentia > Muridae > Mus > Mus musculus. The sequence goes on from NC_000073.6 coordinate 136,403,177, forward strand.
TTTAATACCTTAATAAACATGCTTTCAATGATCCCTGATCCCTGATATCTGGCATATTAACAAGTAAGTGCTGTTGGGGGAATAGAAATCTGAATCGGCCCATAAGAAATCACATTTGGGGGAAAATCCTTCCCCTTCAATGAGTGCAAGCTGGCCCTCTTATTCTAATAAAAGGCAGCAGCGATCTACAGAACCACCCTCAGTGGCACTCCTGGGGGTACATTTCAGAGCTTGGGGTTCACCTGCAGAGCTGCAACACAGCACTCCCAGAGGCTTTTGTTCTGGAAGCAAACCAAGGTTGCAGAGTAGCATGACAGGGAAGGGAAAGAGTAAAAGTCTGAGAAGGAATTTGTATGCCAGGCCCAGATTTAAAAGAAGCTGAGTGGGTCCTCATTCCCTATAGAAAATAGAAATGTCGTGTTTCTTTTCTTCCTCTTACCCTAGAACCAAAAAACAGAAAACATCTTTCTTGTCTGGGGGCCTTGGCATGTGACACAGACTCTCCCTCCTTCTACCAGTGCCATCTTTATGCTTTAGTGCCTTTGCATGCTGCAAGGGACCATCCAGGTCTTGATCAGGTTCATAAATTAATTCTATAGTTCCCTCTCTGTCTCTGTCTCTGTCTCTGTCTCTCTCTGTCTCTCTGTCTCTGTCTCTCTGTCTCTCTGTCTCTGTCTCTCTCTCTGTCTCTCTCTCTCTCTCTCTCTCTCTCACACACACACACACACACACACACACACACACACACCACACACACACGGGCATTTCAATCTAGCCAGAGCCCTGCCATCTACTTAGATTCCAGGCCAGTGTTTTAGTCACCAGAACCACCAGAGACTGGCCTTAGCTTTGGCTCTAAATGCCTGTTTACTTGGTTATGGCACCAAACAGAACATCTTCTTTATGTTCCAGCAGTTTCTGGAAAACCAGCTGTTCTAAATTTGGTTTAAAACATTTGTTAATGTCGCCAATAAATGGGAAGGAGGCGAAACGGCTGGCTTTGTGATAGGAAACGGCTCTCACATTTCCTTCAACAAGATGGCTTTTCCTGCTAGATTGGTTTAAACTTGAAGAGGTCTTGAGGGGATTGTTTGAATCCAGACAATGAAGGGGAGGGTTTTTTTCCAATGGCTATCCTCCCAAGTGTCTCAGCTGCCCTTGTATTAGAGAGCAAAGGGTTATTCAACAGAAGGTTACTAGAAAAGTGGCCTGGCCCATGTGAGAAGGGCTCAGAGACCCCAACAATCTGGGTGGTATGTAAAAAACTCTTAAGGCCTCCTCAAACATGCCCATGGGCTCCCAGGTCAGGAGCATTTTATAGCAAATATTGAGGGGACCACTTAGAAGTGAGGGTGGAGATCCAAGCAGAAGCTCTCTCAAGACCTTTGAGATCACCAGCTTAGAGGAAAGCGTTGGCGTCTTCTGGAGCGTGGCAGTGTCCAGGTGAGAACACCCTTGACCTCCCACCCACCTTGGCCTTTCAGAGAGGTTGGTCTCAGAGGCCTCCATGTTTGAGAGGCACCCTGCTCCCTCTGGGAAGCATAAACATCAAGAACACATCACACACCATGGAGTCCAAACCTCTATTCCTGGGCCTTCCCTGGAGGCTGGAAGATCTTGCTTAACCACAGAGTGTAGGACAGACACACAGCATCTCTGGAAAAAAAAAACTTTTCAAAGTTGAACATGATGGGTATTCCTGAACCAAGGCTCCTGTGAGTACAGTGTTCTTTTTTCTGCAAATAGCAGGTGCACCGCAGGGACTTCGAATGACCTTTGAAAAACTGCCTTAGAGCAACAAGCCCACATGTGGAGCCCAACACCCACTCCGACCCAGCTGCCAACTCTTGATGACCCCATTCTTTCAAAATTCTCCTGGGTCCATCTCAGGCCCAGATGATCTGGTCTACAAGGTCCCAGGTGCCTGGTTCACACAGGAGGCATCTCACCAACCATTTTAGGTACCCATCTTGTGCTTCTGAGAGCAAGCTCTGGTGCCCAGTGATGGGGATAAGTCGTTGGGTCATGGTGGTTTCTGGAGGAAGGTGTGGATTCATTGACACTACCATGATGTATATTGCCAGCTACCACCTCAGCAGTCTCAGGGGTGAAACTACTTTTCCACATGGAATTATAATATGTTGTAATGACAAAACCTTTTCTTAGAGCCTGCTGCATATGGCAAGTGAATGCTGACTGTGAAATGGCACCGTTCTGCAGTTCTCCTGACATCTCCAGAATAGTCACCAATAAAAGTTGCTATTTATGCGTGCCCTACTGGTGACACTATTAAATCTTTTGGCTGCTCTGTTTGGGGAAGGTTACAGGCTGAAAGCGGCATGAATTGGAACCGTGTCTAAGTTGGAATTTTATCTGGCACGGTTTGGCTTAAACTTGGATGGCTAACCTTCAGGTTTTACTCATGCTGGAATATTCCGTAGAGGGCTCACTGCTGTGTGGCATTTTTTTTAAAGTGTGTATATGAAATAGGAAAAACTTAGGCAGCCTGCCGACACATGTGTTGTGCTTGGAAGGAGATCCTCCAAACTTGGGGGATGAAAAGGAGACCTCATTTATTAGCATTTCAAAACTCGTCTGGGCCACGGAGTGGGTAAACAAGGCACCCATGATTAATCGAAACAGCAAAAGCAGATTTTGTTTATTAGCTCCCTAAAGTATCCATTGTACTGTTTTTTTGTAATAGTTCAGATAATTTTTTTATTCCCTACCCTTCAGAAATGACAAAGAAAAATCTATTTCTTGGCTGAAGTAATCTCAGATAAATTAACATCATTTTTCATACACATTCGTTTGGGGGGACTTGAAACTGTAGCATAAGCTATTGATTTCATTATTTGAATTAAGTTGAAGGAATCCTACAGCTGTTTGCTGTCAGATTTTAAGTCCACTGTCCATCTTCAGCTGGCCATTTAATCTACATTTCACCTGGAGACCAGAGCAGGTTTTAATATAAAAAGTGCACATATTCGGGAAACATATGCTGCAAGCTCTTCAGAAGCCCAAGAGTAGCAGAAAGCTAACAATTAGCAGTTTTGTTTTCCTGAGTATACACGGTTCAAGTTGAAAGTTTTTCTTGGGCTGTTTCCAAAAACTCCAATTCCTCCTTTCTTGACCCTTTTGGAGTTTGGAACGGCTGAAGCCCGTTGCCTTGCATAAGAGTGTCAGGCGGAGAATAAAAAATTACACCACATCATTTTTCACCGTGGCCAGATGAGGGCTGAGCGGAAGAACAAGGAACAGGAAGGAATGAGCATCTGAAAAATTGGCTCTGCAAGCTGGAATGTGATTCTGCTCCAAGGGGCCACCCCGCCCCCCCTGCAGAACGGGCAGGTTGTAGACAGATCTGGGTCTTAGCCTGCCACCCCAAGGGCCCCAGTGTCAAGAAACCGTGATAGAATACTGTTCATTTATGCAACATCTGTAACACATACAGCAAATTATTAATAGCTCAATATGCCAATCTGCCACTGTTCGCTTTTGACATAGTAGGGGCCAGGAGCACGGAAGTTTGGCAGCTTGGAAACGAAAGCGGTGCTCCTGGTGAAAATTAAATACAGGTGCTCGGGGTTTGTGTACTGGAATGTGAAAGTGAACACCATGGCCTGATGGAGGCGGACCAAAAAAAAAAAAAAAAAAAAAAAAAAAAAAAAAAAAGGCAGTTCTCGCTGTCCAGGCGAAAGGTTAATATTCTTCGTTGCAGAGGACCTGGGCACCAGTGTGATTTATACCTTGTGTCATTTGACTCTATTGTCCTCGATTGTAGAGGTACCGTGAAGAGGTGGGCATGCTACTTGTACCAAGGAGGACACTGAGGGCTGGAGTGGAGACTCAGTGCTTACAAAGTTGGCAGCGTGGAGCCAGGATATGGGGGCTGTTTGTTGTTCCTGTGGACTAAGAGAACCAAAGCTTCCTCTCTTCCAGGGCAGCCTTTCCACCTTAGTTTCTCTATACTTTTGTGTTTAACCAGTAATAAGCTTTTGTCAGTTTCTTGTTATCTAGTATAGCAGTTTTGTCTCTGTTTTGTTTTGTTTTGTTTCCCATAGAGTATCACTCATCTGAATTTCTTGACCCTGGATCCATTCGTGAGGATCTGAGTTTGGGGCAGCTTGGTAAGGTTCTGTAGGCAGACAAGGCTAAGCTCCCTGGCGTGGTATTCTAGTAGTTTCCCTTGGCTTTACTACATAGCTCAGTTACCTTTGTGCCACCATGCCTGTCAGGAACAACTGTGAGCAGTGATCTGTATTGGCTGTTTTAGAGGGTTCCACGAATGGTTGCCTGCCTCTTTATTATACTTGGGGAGAACATCATGGTGGCAGAAGTCTGTGGTATAGGGGCTTCCTCACTTCACAACAGAAAGGAAGTAGAGAGCAGGAGAGTCAGGAAGGGGCCAGTCCTCCTAAGGATGCTGTGACCCTCCTTCAGTTCAGTGCTACCTCCAAAAGTTCTCAGAATCACCAAAACAGCACCATTCTCTGAACACTGAGCTTCCCAACACAGAGCCATTTTAGGAGACCATTTCACATTCAAACCAGGGCATTGGCCTTATAAACCATTTCACTGTGACACACTGAACCCTGTGAGACTAGAGAGAAGTGCACCCCACTAGGGCACCACCCCAGTCTGAACTAAAAGCATATCTGGCGACACTCTGGCCTCCCCACTTTTATTTTCATCTCCCCTGTCTTTCCTGCTTTGGTGAGAAGAGTGTACAATGTTCGACCTGCCCTGTGGCTAAAGCTGAAGCTTCCATTATCGTAACTAGGGCATCCTGCCTTCCTGGGACTATAGGATTGTCTTACATAGCTCAACTCTTTCTCCTCAACCTCTTCAGCTTCTGCTAACTGCTATTCTGCAGTCTGATTCCATGAGTGATGTTTTAGATTTCCAATGAATTATATAATTAGTACACAGTATGCCTCTTTCTCTGTCTGGTCTATTTAGGAACCAAACTGGGTCCCCAGCAAAAGTAACAAGGCCTTCTAATCATAGTGCCATTTCTCCAGCCCCTCGGCCTGGTCTACTTTAGTGTCCTCTAGGCCTTCTTACATCAGAAGTTGCAGTATTTCCTTCCCTTTAAGGCTAAAGACTATTCCACCAAGAATATTACCGTAGACAGTCACAAAGGTTATTTCCATATCTCTGCTGTTGTACACACTCTCACAATGAACATGGAAGCATCCAAGTTTTTAACCTTGAAGAATATACTTCAAGGAACTCAGGGCTGGGAAATTAAAATAGAATTGGGGTCACGAATTAACCTGCTTGGTCTGCACACGACTCCTGATTCCTCCTAGGCATGTGCTGGAAACCAGATCTTCAGGATTGAACATGATGGCGACCTGCAGCAGCAGTTCTGCAAAGCAGGATAGAAGCCATGAGCAAGGAGGCTGTGTCCTTCCCAAGCTCAGCTGGAGTGATGCAGTGTCCTGAATGTGTCTTGATATCTCTTTAATCATTTTTCATTATTACCTCATGTCCCCAACTACCCAATCAGGCTGTGAGGCTTGTCATTCAAAGACGGGAAGGCAGAGCAGGGTCCTACCAGCTCTGGGTATATACACGTGGAGAAAGACAAGGCACCAACAGGTATGGGAGCAAGTTGAGCTGGCATGATGTGTGGGCATGCTCATAACAGAGCCAGCCCATCTCTGCATTGGGAGCTGATCCCATTGTAACTCCACATGGAGATGAGGTAGAGAAGCCCACAGGCAGGCAATGTCTTCACACACAGAGAAGCTGTGGGCCCTCAGAGAAAGTCTTTTTGCTTCCTGCTCTATTTCAGACCTTAGAAGTCAACAGTTGTGACTGCCCAGGGTGTCTCCTGGTTTCTCTAACCCTCAGGAACCAAAAGGCACCCAATCACAGTGGGTAGAAATGGGTGTCCCAGAAAACAGGCCAGGAGATGGAGTCCCAGGAATGGTATAGAGTCTCCCATGCTGCACTTCTCTGCAGCTTCTCAGGTAGGACAGGTGTACGGATGGAGGGTAGTAAGTTCTTAAGGTACTTTTATGTCACTGGGTCTGAAGAAGACTGTGACTAGACCAGCTGTTTACTCCCTCCCCCAGCTAATGGCTGTGGAGTGGCAGGCTGGATAAACTTATTAAAAATAAAAGGTTTCCTTTCTCTTCATAAAACTGTGCTGTATCAAGTCCTGGAGCAGTTTCACAGGCTAGGCAACTGTTATCCTATCAAACCTGTTTTTTTTTTTTCCAGATCTCATAGAAACACTAAAATGAACAGAAGGTGGTTCCTTAAGCAGAGCCAAACCCTCTAGACCTTCCCAGGACTCCAAAGCATGGCCCAAAGTATGAAAAGATAGGACCTGAGTTCAGATTACAGTGAGACCTCTATTGGCTGGAAACCCTTGGCACCAGAGGAAGACTTGGGCATAATTGAGTGCCCAAGAAAGGCCTGGATGGAAGGCGACTGACGGGCACTCTTTCTAGCTGATAGGCAAATGCTGTGGTGTCTTAGAAACCAGTTCACTCAGATCTGTCACTTGCTTTACTGTGTGCATTGTCTCTGTCTTTCCCTTTGATCTTTGGCAGTTTGATCCACCTATGGTCCTTTCTTTTCTCCCTGTTAACTTGAACCCTGAACTTATTCCTTTGTAATTGGGCCATAGGGATTTCATGGACCCCAAACTGACTTTAAATTTGGTTTGTAGCTTGGAATGATCTTGGACTTCCGATCATTCTCCTTCTACCCAAGGGCTGGGATCACAGGTGTGTGCCACCATGCTAGGTTTACACTGTGCCAGGGAGAAACCTGAGGCTCCCTGCATGCTAGGGGAATGTTCAACCAACTGAGCTGCACCCTAGGCTGGGACTATGCATTTTACTCCACAATTGCACAATCTATGCTAAGCGTCTGATCCACAGCACACATCTCAACCTGCTCGGCCTCCTCTGTGGACTCCCAGATGGCCAGGCTTCTTTGTTTCCTGTGTTTGGTGACAAAAGCTGTTTGCTTGGCCAGGCTTTGTCTGGGTTTCTAGACTTCTGCACAGATCTATGAACATCCTTATAAAACCCAGCTTTAAGGAGAACCTAAAGCCTATTCAATCAAGAGCCGCTCACTGCAATCTCCACTCACCCTCCTCCTCCATCTTCAGGAAGATCCACCCAGGTCTGTTTTAAGAAAGAGTCCTGAAGGTTAGGTTAACCTGAGTCCTCCTTGCCCCCGACTCTCTTAGCTGTTTACCATCCATAAAACCACCTGCTTCGGGGCTACAAATCCCTACCTGCTCAAATTGCTTCCATCATTGAGCCATGCCTCCTCCCACTGCAGGATCTCATGGCCTTAGTCTTAGCATTCATCATGGTGACCCTGAACAAAGTCTTCCTTATAGTGCTTTAACTGTTCTTTGAATAGATATTTCTTTAGTACATATTAGCGTAGGGCAATGTGGGACACCAGCGAGCTAATTGGATGGAGGCTTGTGTACTTGGTGCACCTCTTGTGTGCACCCTAGGGTGACTAGACTGCTCTCTGTCCTTGGCCTCCATGTCTTCCCATAGGTCTCCACTCCATTTCCCATTCTCTAGTCTGATGAGAGCGTATGACTGTCTTACTCCCCCACCAACAGCTCCCACTCCCTTCTGGTATTGCTGGGATAATTTGTTACTTTATTTCAAGATATTATTAGACTTTCCTTTAGCAGTGCATTACTTCTGCATCATAAAGCCCCTGTGTCTGCAGACTGCTGACCATCAATCATAGAGATTTCACAGTACCACCGAGGCAACATCTCTTCTATACTGCTATCTAGCAGGAGATCCTGGGCTTGTCTGTTCATCTGAACACTGCACTTTTGAACATAACACTTAAAATAATTGTTTTGGATCATGGAGGGCAGTAAAACTGCTCAGGATCACTTTTAAAAACACTACAAGTCCAACCCTGCCTTCAGTCCAGCTATTGTTTACCTTGTTTAGTTCCCACATTAATAAATTGCTACCTATACCCTAGGTTCTGATGGAATTATCAGATCCTAGACATCTGCTGTGAATGGGAACCCAGAAAATTCATATGAGAAGCACTACACCTTGGCCAATTGTTTTTGATATCTGTTACACGCAATAGCTGGATGGTAAGTTATCTTTCAACTTGAGATATAATGGGCTTATATTAACCCATAGCTTGATTACATATGACTCTGGAAAGAACATCTATTCACTTTGTTTCCCTATTCTTCTGCTGGGCCACAAGATCTCAGTACTATGTCATCAAGTTCTGATAATGTATAATAAAATAATCAGGTAAGCCAGGTGTGGCGGAGCACACCCTTAATCCCAGCACTTGAGACTGTGAGGCGAGTGGATCTCTGCAAGTTCGAGGCCAGCCAGGGCTATATCATGAGACCTTGTCTCACATACAAGATAAGACAAACTCCAGGTGTTAGAGAAGATAGGCTAGGAATCCACTTGTCTAGGTCATAGTTTGGTGTTTAAAAAGAAAATAAAATCTGTCATCTAGCTTTCTCATGGTGGCTCATATTGCTACCATCACATGCTATTTATGCCATTTGGGAGACAGACCTCTGTAATAAGCCATCCCAAGTGGCTCTTTAGGGACAATCAAGGGACAGGCAGACATATTTACCCCCATCCCACATCCCAGAAATTGTCCTCCACAGCAGGTACCTGTGATAAAACTCCACCCAGCTTCTCACACACTGCCGTCAGTGATCTTCCTAACCATTTTACTGACCTCAACCAGGGTGTCAGGAGCTCTTGATAATGAAACAAGTTGAGAACAACTACCAGACACAGCCACCTGTGTTGAGGGCACAGAGAACACAACCTTGAGTCTCAGAACATATCTTTCAATCTCACCACATCTACAAAATCACTATTGACTATATTATAAAGCTCCCCTCTGATGGCAGAAATCCATCCTGTTATATAGTTGAAATTAGCTCCAAGTCATAAGCAGTCTTGCTTACTGGCCTATGTCTGTGAGGCTCCTATATATCCTGCATTGACAGCATCAGTACCCTGAAAGGCATAGCCATGTGTATGATGCCCTTCATGCCCTTTGCTGTGACCTGTGATGCTTGTGTTGCAGAGGGGCTCCCTTCTCTGAATTCTGCCTGAGTGATGATGCTTTGAATATTATTTTTCTTTTTATGGACAGCACAGATCAAGCTGGTACCATTTATTCTGTGTAGTCTATTTGTCCACTCTCTCCTCCACCCACTCTTCCTCCTATGCAAAGTTTTCAAATTGGCTGTAAAGTAAGGACTACAAAAATGGACTTTTTCCAGAGCAAGCATGTCCAGTTATCTTTAAAAATTGAAGTATCCAAGGAGCTAAAGGGATCTGCAACCCTATAGGTGGAACAACATTATGAACTAACCAGTACCCCGGAGCTCTTGACTCTAGCTGCATATGTATCAAAAGATGGCCTAGTCGGCCATCACTGGAAAGAGGGGCCCATTAGACTTGCAAACTTTATATGCCCCAGTACAGGGGAATGCCAGGGCCAAAAAGTGGGAGTGGGTGGGTAGGGGACTGGGGGGGGGGGAGGGTATGGGGGACTTTTGGGATAGCATTGGAAATGTAAATGAGGAAAATACCTAATAAAAATAAAAAAAATTGTTTTTACTAACACAAAGCAATGAGCTTCACTGTGACCTTCTCATACATGTAGCTGCTGAGCCTTGATCATGTTTTGAGAGGTTTTCAACATACCTGCTGAAAATGACTTTGCTCTCCAGCCAAGATCTCACCATATACCTCTTGTACCCACTCCCCACACTCCTGTTTATCATTAAGTTTTCTGTGCCATTTCCCTGGGCCTTAGCTCTGATGTGATGTCACCAGGTTAGACCTAGTGGAACCATGGAGCCTGAGGTATACCAGTGTGTGAAACCACTAATGAGAGGCAACTTCAGTGGGACTAACACTGACTTTCAGTGTGACATGAAGGAGAAAATGAAGCTTGCCCAGTGATTCAGATGGGGACAAACTCAGGGATAGTGTGTTGGGCCAACCCTTAGGGTTTCAAGGAGAGTCCCAGAAAATTCTCACTATTCTAACAGTTTGTAGATGAGAAGTAGGAATTGCAAAACTAGTAACGCTTCCCCTCATGAGCTCAGCTTGTAATGGTCTGGAACCATTGCAGGTGAATTCATGGGTTTCAAGGTGTGAGGTAAAGGCTCCCATCTGGCCTCACCCCTGGTTAGAACTATCATTAGGTCAGGCATTAGCCTGATGTACTACAGAACCCAGGATGCCACAAAAGTCATTTCAAAGGCCACTCTGTTACTTGAGGACCAGTGAGGATGAGCCCATCCTGAAGCCAATATGGTCACAACTTTCCAACCACAGCGTCATCCTTAGCATAGTCAACTTGTGTAGACTGTAGACCTCCTCCTGACATAAAAGTCACACTTTCAGACAAACTTCAGAATGGCCACCCACAAGCCTCACAAACCTGTCTGAGGCTTTAATTCTATCTCCGCAACCTTCCTCAGTTGGACCAAGAGCAAAAATTATAAATGTTTTGGTACTTTAATAAATACATGCATACAATATCATTGTCTTCTTGTAGATAGAAAAATAATTTCAGCATTGTCATATAAAAGCTGTATTTGTCTAAGTCCTTTGGAGGTATCCTTCCTGGCTCAGTCTTAAGTTTCTCTCTCTTTGGATTACAGATAGAATCACAAGCCTGTTTCTTATATTAAAATCTTTCCAGAAAGGAGAAAAGCTGTGTTCACTTGCAAAGCTTAAGGCACAGTGGCTATGCCAAAATCATTAGAATAATCGACAGGGCCAGGCATGACTCCCCAAGGCTTCCTCTCCTGCTGCCTTCTCTTCAGTCTTTAAACTTTCCAGTCATGGCTACCCAGAGAAGGGTTCCCATGCGATACTAACCATCCATTGAGGTCCTGGGCAATGGGAAGGGGCTGTCTTCAGAGAACAGTGGGATTATACTGCCAGATGGAGTCAGAGAACAAAGGGAAGAGGGGACGGGGACAGGGAGTAGAATGGCTGAAAGGACACTGCGGATAGAAGTGCTGTGTTGTGGTTCTTTTCTTTGGGCATAATAGGATCATCCACCACTATTTGGAACAGAGATTCTGTTGACCTAGTAACCACAGCAGGTAATCCAGTAGAGTGCTACAGTCACTGGCGTTGGTGATGCTGATAAGTCACTGTCACCCTCCAGGAGAAGGGGAGAGGGGAGGGTCACAAGAACCTCACCTGGGACTGCAGCCACTACTCCCTCCTGTCCTCCTCTAGCTGCAAGTGATCATGGGAGATGTTAGCATATACATGAAATCTAACTGACATGGGGACTTTGTGATACACTTTCCATGCAATTGTCATCTATACTAGGGTGAGTCTCTAAAGACATGGAGTTCTTTTGGGGGTCCACTATGCTCTCTTGAGTTACCCTTCAGCTATGCTCTTTAAGCAAGCTCCAAAACTCATTGGTTTGCCGCGTTAGAATTTGATAGTCATTTGTGACCGATCTGGGGTGAACAGACATTTGGACACAACTCCCCAAGAAATGTTAGCATAGCACTGAAAGCCAAGGGTGTTTCTTGGACTTGCAGCCTACCCCACCCCCCTACCCACATCAGCTCAGCTCAGCAGGGTGCCCCAAGTGGGAGAAGATGCTAGGTCCATGCTTTTTGGGTCCAGCCCATTCTTTTTATGACACATTATCTGGTTTGTCCAAAACACATGTTTTATTACATGAGAAAGAAAAACTTTGGCTGAATTGCTTGAATTATGAAGGCTCAGTCCAGCAGTTTCCAAGGGCTTTTGAACTCAGATTCTTTTACGGTTTTATAATCCCGAGCTTTGGAAGCCTCTCCGTGTTCTCTCCCAGCGTAGAAGTGTAATGGATTGCCATTCCAAGATGTTTTTATGACAAGGTGATTTCCTCCCGGAGTTCGGGGTAAATTATGAGGTTGGAAATCTTGGTGCATCACGCAGGCTCTCGTATTTCATATTCATATACAGCACTTCATATTCTCAAAGTCCATTTTCTACTTTTTTCCCATCTCACCCTCCCAAACACATGAGGCAAGGCAGGAAACTCACTCTTTCTTCGATCAGCAGATAAGAATCAAAACGCAAGCTGGCAAGTGACTACAAGGATCCCACCAGCCAAGACTCTTCCTGTCCCACAAACACCCTGTCGCTCCTGCCGTGAGCTTCCCAGCAGGCAGTGGGGGTGCCGCTGTAACCCTGCTACTCAAGTCCTCTATGGAGACAGGAACTCCAAGGTCCCCCAATTAACTATATATCCAGTGTTTCTGAAACACTGAGACCCTGACCAACATCCATGGTTGGTGTCTCCTCTGTACTGGTTTCTTTCAATTCCCTATGATGCCAAATGTCTCTCCTCCCCTAACAGCAGCAGATCTAGAAAGAGTCATTAGTTCTGCTGTGGGTGGTAATCAATACCAAACCTGCCCATCATATTTGTCCTTTCTTCTTGCTTCCTCCAGTGCCTTCAGATAGAAGTGCAGCTGTTTCAGGTCAACTTCTCTTCCAATCAGAAGAGGAAGATGCTAACTTAAAAATCCTTGAGAAGGGGCTGGAAATTTGTAAGCAAAAGCAAACCACTTTAAGGAGACGAGTCAGGGCAAGCCCATCGGGATAGGTTTCCAGATGGTCAAGAGAGTGGAGAAGTCCAGCACTATGAGATGGTGAGCCCTGGGGACTGTCCCCAAGAGTCCCAGCCTACCTGTTCTCAGATCCTCTTCATAACACTCCATGCAACCTGAATGAGCTTCAGCCCACTCTTCCTTCTAAAACAAAAATGAATCTGAGCTGTGCTGTGAGAGTCTGTAGACTGTTTGCAAGAGCCACAATTTTAACAGTGCAGAAATAAAAGGCCCGGTGACTCTGAAAGCAGAAAGAGCCCCCATTATCCCAGTTTAGACGATGAGGAAAAACGAGGGGATATAAGACCACATTAGAGAAAAAAGATGTAATATTCTATTACCGGGTTTATAGCTGTATATAAAACCCAAGTATTCTGCTCTCAGCTCCTCACCCTCTCCTGTTCCAACCACTAATAAATGGAGAATTCCTTTAGTTTAAAGATTGCGACTCTCACCTTTAAGCTCCCATAACTGTTGAAAGATAGAAAATTAAAACTACGTCACCTCAGCTAGTGTTTTTCAAAGGGGGAAAAAATACATTAGTGAGGTTTACATCTGTTGCAGGGATGACAGAATCCATTCGGAAAAACCTCACACAGGTAAACAGCCGCTGTCTGGTGCAGTTAACACTGTGCCTTATTTTGGTAAAGGCTCCCAAAGGGCCAGGGTTTCCAAGCACACAGAGCTTCAAGAAGAACTGACCCAGGCAGGTCCCTACACAGGAGGCAGGGGCCTGAGCTCACAGGAATCAGCATAATGTGCCTACTGCAAACAAGACCCTTCAGCAATACCAAACAAATCAGACAGCCAAGAATTTTTTTTTCTTGTTCCTAACTTTCCCATAAAAAGATCCAGGTAAATGTAGCATGACGAGCCAATTTAAGCCAATTTCAAAGTTATTTGAGTAATTGGTTATTAAGATAACAGTCTCAAATTTCAATTCAGCAATTATTGCCTTAAAGACACAGAACCAGGCATCAGGAGAATGTGTGCTGTACGTTACAGTAGGAGTTGCCTGGGTTCCCAGAGAGAGGCAGTCCCTGATGCAACCACTAGCCCCAGGGACACCTCCCTGTCTTCCAAAAGTCCTCAGAATATGTCAAGCAGTTCTCCAAACATGAAGATCAAAACTATAGACAAAGCTATAGCCTTGGTTGCTACAAACACCCAAGGATCAGCAGTTTCCTGTGTATGTGCCCTCTTTTGCTCTCTTTCTCTGGGTCTTTGTCTTTCTGTGTCTCTGACTCTCTCTCCCTCTTTCACCTACCCCTCCGCCCCACACACATACACACCACAAATGTTACCAGGTCTTCACCCTAAGCTGAGACCCACAGAGGGATTTGGGGGTTGTCCCCTGAGAGACTACTGTACAGTCTCACACTGAATCCTGGTGGAAAAGATAGCTTTGGCAGGGGTTCCTGGTGGAAGGCCAAATTCGCTTTTCTAATGATGGGTGGAATTACCTTCAAAAAGCCTTACAGCAAAGAAATACAAAATGCTCAGCGGATTCCCTGCTCATCAAGCCCGGAGGATAGATAGTAGTAGCTGAACACCACAAACAGCCAGATAATCCCTGAGCCTGTGCTGCATGGGACTCTCTTCCAGACACAAGCAGCTTAGAGCTTTTCAAAACAAAAGAAATCCTTGGCCTTGGGTAGTACTAGGGAGGACAGTCATCAAAGAAAGCAAGGTGACCCGTCAAAGAAAGCAGTTAAAAGCAAGGGTCATGAGCTGGTTCAGCAAGCAGGCTCAGCAGGCCATGGTGCCTACTACCAAGTTGGCTGACTGCAGTGTGTAGAAACCCAGGAGCCACGAGAAGTGACTCCTGCAGCTTGTCCTTTGGCTTCCACTTTGTCATGTATACACACACACACACACACACACACACACATTCACTTACACACATACTCACTAAATACACAAACAAGAGATTTTTTTTAATTATGCTATTTGGAGAGATGGCTTGACAGCCAAGAGCACTGGCTGTTCTTTCTGAGAACCAGTTTTGATTCCCAGGGCCCATACAGAAGCTTACAACTGCCTGTAATTCTAGTTCCAGGAGATACAACACCCTCTTCTGGCTTTCATGAGCACTATGGACGAATGACACACACAGGTAAACATGTAAGCAAAACAGCCCCCACATTAATAATAATAATATATAATATATATATTATATATATAATAATAATAATAATTATTATTATTATTATTATTATTATTATTATTATATGTTTGTATGATTAAGTTTCAAAAAAAAAAGACAAAAATCACTGCTGTCTGTAAGTCAGTGGCAGCATCCTCCTGGTGCCAGAGTTTTGTGGGAAGCAATTCATGAGTTTTTTAGGAGGAACTGTGGGGATTGCAATGTATAACAAGTTTGGTAGAGCCAACACATGGAGAATATCCCTATCTCTCAAGGTAGCAGGACTGCCCCGCTGGTACTTCCACATTCTTACATCACCGAGTGAGACTGTCCTTCTAAGGTATAGAGGGAGGACCTCCCATACCCCCTTGATTTGGGCACACCATTGCTCTGTGCGAACACTCACTGGTGCCCACCCTTGGCCCACAAGGCTGCTTTGAATCCAAATGAAAGCTTATAAATGAGAGGACTCCGGGGGTAACATGGCTCTGTGGAGTCAACAGGACTCTGCTAAGCTGAGGAGAAAAGGCCCTCCGGGACTCACGCCTGGCCACAGTGCTTCTCCTTCCTTGCACTGGCCCCCAGCTACCCAGTGAGCTGCTGTGTGGAAGAGGACATCTCTTATCAGGGCACTTGCAGCCCATCCAAACACACCTGCTGCATACAGGAGCATCCACTTCAGCCCTGAGCCTCAGTACAACACACAGCCACAAGACCAGAAGGAGGTAGAGAGACCGGTAGTAACTACGTGGGACTTGTCCCACCTCCTCCCAAACCCCAGCAGGGAATCTCTGCACACCCCTGAGCGTAGACCTCAGGCCTCTACAATGTCTCTTGACTCCCTCTGTCAGGAAAGGGAGTCCCGATCCAAGTAGCAACCAGGAGAAACCTACAAGAGATAGTACAGTCCTTAAACATCAGCACCAGGCAAAGCAATGGGATACAACTGGGCTTTGAGATTCAGCCTTGCCCTCAGCCTGTGGCCTTGGCAGCTCTGCCCTGAGGCCTCAGGGGAATAAAAATAGCCCAGTTTACAGGGACTTTTAAGGACATTCACATTTGGAGTCTCCTACAAGCCTTATTAAATACCCTTGAATTCTGTTTATTTTTTATTTCCTTTTAGAGGTGGAAAATGAGGCTCAGAGTTGGGGGCTGGCAGGCAGTGAGAGTAGGCTGGCACTTGGGAGGCCTGAGCTAGCTCCTTTTCTTCCCAACATATACCTCTATGGAAAGCATTCCTATCCGATTCTGAGAGTGGAAGCCAGGCTCCAGCATCCTCTGTCCTCTACCCAACACATTCTGATTGACTCTACGATGGAGTCCTTCCAACTCAGTCCTTCAAACCCATTCCAATCAGGGTTTCCTTGGAACCTCTGGGAATGGACACCTGTGTTGACATCAGACCCAACTCTTGGGTGTGGGCAGGGCCCATCTTTTTCACATTTCACAAATGAGCTTGTCTTTTGGTGTACTTGGGTATTTGGTGCTGTACAACTCTACACAGCACGAGGAGGACCCTCATCCACCTTCCACTCATGCCAACTACTTACCTGCCCTTTAGTTCTGGGACTCCATCATTTCATTGAATAAGCAGAGCACTACAGCGTGTCATCTTCTGAAATCAACATGTTGTTCCCTTAGTCTGATGGTCTGGAAATGTATCCAAGTCACTCTGTGTACCAGTGGCATGTTTCTTCTCTCTTAGCTGGGTCGTATTCTCTGGTATAGATGTACCACCATCTGTTTAATCATTGGCTAACTGAAAGGACAGAAAAACACATTGCTTCATAAAATGCAATTTTTTTTTTGCTAGGGCTGAGAACCTCACACAGGGACCCCATCTGCTTCGTGCCTACAACACAATGCCTGATGTAAGGGAAGGCCTGGTTAGGGTCCTGGTCTCCTGAGCCATCCTTGGCACACAAACATATTCCAAGGTCCTTCTTCAGCCCAAGTGGTGGTATTGTCTTAGGTTCTGTTAACTCTCACCTTTCTGTCTTTTACTGCAAGAAAAAAAGTCCCCACGTGGAATGTGTGAGGAAATATGATCACAAAGCCTCATAGGCCCAGAGAAGGAATTGTTAACATTTTCTTAGAATAATTGCTACCCCTTCCCCCCTCTTTAACTCGAGAAAAAGAATAACAAAGGTTTGCTATTGTTGAGTTGATCATGTAAGCTAGGACCTGGTTAGCTTAATTGTGAACTGTAAAAGCGGCCAGTGCACTTGTTAGTGCAACACATTAATTTATGTTCCTACAGCATGGACTGGGCCTTGAAATTATGAAGTCCTATGTTTTTTTCTCAGTGTCTCACGTGTTTTTAAGCTAATTCTCAGCATGAGTATGTTTGGCTCTGAGTTAGGTGTGCACTGGGCATGACAACACCAGAAATTCCAAAGCGTGAAATGTGGAACCCACCAGAGAATGCTCAGCTGGACGGCCATTTTGAAGTCAAATAGGCTCCTCTGGCTGGATTTGATGATGGACGATCTATGCAGTGGTGAAGGGTTGGCTGCAGACTGGGGATGTCATGATGGAGGTGCTCAAGTCTTTTCAGGTCTCCAAGGTCTGGTGCTGGTCTTTCACATAAAGCTGGGCATAAGGTCTCGATTACCTCTCATGCTCCTGGACTCCCGTCTCTGACATTTCCTCTGTACCATAGTGCCACTACCCAACTGTGTTCCCTTCTACCCAGAGCCAGGTGAAATGCAGAGCTCCTAATGCACTGGTATTAAAGGGGAAACAGCTTGGAATCAGAGGAGGTGAAAAGCCAGGATGGAAGCCCAACACCAGCTACAGAACTTTGAACCTCTGGCCAAAGCAAACAGCACACAGAACCTCTGCTGGCTCCCCTTTGTCTAAGGCTTGTTTCTGGTGTCTCTGTCAGTAGCATGATGCCCACTATGCCCTATAGAAGCAAGGCTCACACGAGCCAGTTTCTGAATGCCATAGAAAAAGTAGTCATAGGATGCAAATGCGTATGATACCAAAAGTCCCTGTACAGAGGAGCCTGCTGAGGTAAGGCCTATAGGGACTGTCCATCCTGAAGTTCTGAGACTTGTTTGTTCCTCTCCTTGACAAGGAGATGTGTTCCCTGACTGTGGCTAGGGAGTGGTCTCAGATCCCAGCAACCTGTGCAGCCTCCAGACCTCCTAGAGTGTTTTCCTCCCAGGTAAAGCAATGAATAGAAGCTCCAGAATCTAGGGGTAGAGGAGACTCATACTCCCCACAGCTGACCTGTGTCTCTGGGTCCAGACATCATGCACCCTTACTGCTGATGAGGGAAAGGGGCAGCTGGGGGAAAGTACCTGTCTGGGAGGAAGGTGGTCCTGGACTGAACAGCAGAGGGAAGCTCCTTTCTGTGGGGCACAGTATAACCAGAACACTCCATATGGAAACTGGGACGGTTTGGAGATTCCCCGGAGACTGAGCCAAATGTTTTTAACTTTAGAGTCACAGAGACAAAATAAAGAGTGTTCTTGCTGTGTCCCCTCATGTGCTGCCATAGATTGCCCATGTGTAAGGACACAGGGATCTGTGAAACACAGGGAGGGGTGTCATGCCATAAACAACAAGTTCCAGGGGCATAGGAATAACTTGTCTGCTGCAGCTAAGACAAGCATCGTAGCCAGTCTCTCCATGGATATGAAAACTGAGCTTCATCTTGCTGGAGTCCATGGGGATGCCAGGGAAATAACACAACTCAGGATTCTCTGGCGGGAGCTGCTTCTGAGGCCGGAACAAAAGAGAAGCTTTGTCCTCACACCCTCCTCAGAGGCTGCTGGGCCATGGCCCCACTAAAGGGGCACATTACTGCTGGGGTATGGTCCAATCGAAGGGACACACTAGAGACTGCACAGCAAGGCCCAGAATAGACAAGCCAGAGTCCAGAGAAGGGAATGGGATTTCCTTAGGCAGTGCACCCTTGTCCTGCCGCCCTGCTAATCACTGGCTCTGGTCAGGATCACTAATAGCACCAGTCTTGGGATTGCCACTCTGTCCTTATGGATGATGTAATGTTCCCTTCTGGACAGTAAGATGCTCTGTACCTGGCCCAAAGCTCCCTCATGAAAGGGCGGTCCAAAGAAGCTGATCCACAGTGATTAGCAAGGCAGAGCCCACCAACGCTTCTTCTTTAAAGCCTAAAAGCTCTCATAGGCCCACCCAGGATCCCCAGAGGCTGGCTGAGTCGTAGAGAGGCCATAGGGAAATAGGAACACTTTTACCACATATGCCTAGGAGTGAGGGACCCACTCCTTAGATAAGGGTGTGAGAGACGTGATGCTGTCTACCACAAAGATCCTAGGTGCTCCTAGCTTCTGTAGCCCACCTGGTGTAGGTGTGCTTCCTGCCATAGCTTGGGACTGGAAGAACATTAAGGAAAGGATCTGGGAGCAAGGATTGTGGGAAGCAAGCCTGGGAGGTGTGTGTATGCCTTGCACGATAGTCTTTCAATAGTTTCACTGGAGCCTAGGAAGGACAGGGAATCTCAAGGGCATATGGATGGTCCCTCCTCTGCCCACTGTAAAGTTGTCTCTTGCCATCCAACTTAAGAACCATTCTCCCCATTAAAAAATGGAGCTCAGAGCTGAACAAAGAATTCTCTCCTGAGGAATACCGAATGGCAGAGAAGCATCTGAAAAAATGTTCAACATCCTTAATCATCAGAGAAATGCAAATCAAAACAACCCTGAGATTCCATCTCACACCAGTCAGAATGGCTAAGATCAAAAATTCAGGTGACAGCAGATGCTGGCGAGGATGTGGAGAAAGAGGAACACTCCTCCATTGTTGGTGGGATTGCAGGCTTGTACAACCACTCTGGAAATCAATCTGGCGGTTCCTCAGAAAATTGGACATAGTACTACTGGAGGATCCCGCAATACCTCTTCTGGGCATATATCCAGAAGATGTCCCAACTGGTAAGAAGGACACATGCTCCAATATGTTCATAGCAGCCTTATTTATAATAGCCAGAAGCTGGAAAGAACCCAGATGCCCCTCAACAGAGAAATGGATACAGAAAATGTGGTACATTTACACAATGGAGTACTACTCAGTTATTAAAAAGAATGAATTTATGAAATTCCTAGGCAAATGGATGGACCTGGAGGGCATCATCCTGAGTGAGGTAATCCAATCACAAAGGAACTCACACAATATGTACTCACTGATAAGTGGATATTAGCCCAGAAACTTAGGATACCCAAGATATAAGATACAATTTGCTAAATGCATGAAACTCAAGAAGAATGAAGACCTAAGTGTGGACACTTTGCCCCTTCTTAGAATTGGGAACAAAACACCCATGGAAGGAGTTACAGAGACAAAGTTTGGAGCTGTGACGAAAGGATGGACCATCTAGAGACTGCCATATCCAGGGATCCATCCCATAATCAGCCAAACGCTGACACCATTGCACACACTAGCAAGATTTTGCTGAAAGGACCCAGATATAGCTCTCTCTTGTGAGACTATGCCAAGGCCTAGCAAACACAGAAGTGGATGCTCACAGTCTGCTATTGGATGGATCACAGGGCCCCCAATGGAGGAGCTAGAGAAAGTACCCAAGGAGCTAAAGGGATCTGCAACCCTATAGGTGGAACAACATTATGAACTAACCAGTACCCCGGAGCTCTTGACTCTAGCTGCATATGTATCAAAAGATGGCCTAGTTGGCCATCACTGGAAAGAGAGGCCCATTGGACTTGCAAACTTTATATGCCCCAGTACAGGGGAATGCCAGGGCCAAAAAGTGGGAGTGGGTGGGTAGGGGAGTTGGGGGGAAGGTATGGGGGACTTTAGGGATAGCATTGGAAATGTAAATGAGGAAAATACCTAATATATATATATGAACCGTTCCAGAATATATATATATATATATAAAAGAACCGTTCCAGAAACAAAAGTCCAACCCCCTCCCCTCGTCACGCCCCCCACAGACACACCAGATCCATGTGGCCAAATCTCCCATTCTCTCTACCCAATATTTCCTTTAATACAAAAGAGAGAAAAGATTTGTTGCCTCATTTGGCGAGGTGCCCAGAGGGTCAGATTCGCTTCCTTCCATTCAGTAAGATGATCAGGCAGCTTGGACTAGGGTACTGGCCATCACACACTACTTTCCTGCTCCTAGGAACTGGCCTCTCGAGCCTCTAGCCCCCAGCCTTACCTTCAGAGCTTAGAGGAAATTTGTAGGTGCCCCTGGAAAGGGTGGACAGAGAGGAATTGCTCAGTGACCAGATGAGGAGCCGGGGGAGGGAGCTAACTCTGATTCTCCTTACAGCACTTAGGGCCCAGAGGCTGCTAGGGGCTAATTGGTCCCCAGGTGGTCTGAGCAGTACAGCCCTGCCCTTGAGCTGGCCTGGAGACCCAGGGGGCAGCTAGGCAGACCCCAGGCAGTCCTTGCACTCCCTCTCTCCCAGGTGTTCAGGGGCCCAGGTGACAGCCCTGGGGAAAAGAGAAAATTGCAAAATTGTTGCTGCTAAATCAACCCCATTAAAAACAGCAATTATCCCCGCTTCTCCTGGGCAACAACACTCCAGCCAGTTAATGAGAAAAGCCCCTCTCTTCAGGCCACTTCTCAACCAAGTTCCTCCCTGCCATTTCAAGGCTCACCACCAGTCCCTGCGAGTCCTGTGGAGGGGGAACTCAGGGACACTGAGGAGAGCCGAGGCTTCCTTGCTGATACCTGGTCATCTCTGATGGATCACACCTGGCTGGAAAGGCAGTCTCTGGGGCTAGAAAGGCAGGTACCGGATGGCCAAGGGACCAGTCCTGGGATCAGACATCACTCCCATTCAAGACCAACTCTAGGTCTTGTCCCCTGTGATCAGAGGGACTCTCTCACATGACTAATAGACACCTGCCCTCACAGTGCCTCACAACAGAGAGCATGGCAGGCTCTTCTGACCTTGCTCAGAGAATCCCAGCGGCCCAGTTTTCTGTTTTGCTTATTGGATCCATTTTGCCTGTTGTAAACAGCTGGAAAACAAAACGCTTCATCCTATCTGTCCTTTACTCAGTCCACACTCAGTGCTGTGACCCAAACCACCAACTTGTGGTGAAGCTCACAGTCTACCTTGTGGTGAAGCTCACAGTCTACCTTGTGGTGAAGCTCACAGTCTACCTAGAAGGTGGTCAATGGAGAAACCTGGACTAAGCTCAACAGAACGGAGTTGGTTCTGTCTGTTAATAAACCAAAATTAAAGTGGCCATCTGATGCCCTTTAGGGCGTGCTAAACCAATTCACGTCCCCAAAGTAGATGATGATGTCATACCTGGAGCAAGCCCTTCTGCAGTATCCTATGATAATCTGCAGTCCTCAAAGTTGTGATCTCCTTGACCTAGAGATTCCAACCTCCAACGTTTATCTTAAGCTAAAAAAATAACCTGCCCATAATTATTTTTCCCAGTGATTTGTGTCAGTGTTAGCATTCAGATCCCTGGAATCCAATAGAAAGGATGGCAAATCAACACAGGAGAGTACAGCCTGCTCAACTTGAATTCTGAAGATTATAAGAAGTCATTGTACTGTGACATGTAGACATTTGCATGGTTAGGTTAGCTTTCACCGGAAATAGCATCCTAACCAGCCTCGGCTGAAGGGACTAGAACCTTTTATAAACAAACAAACAAACAAAATAATAATTTCATTTGTTTTTCTTCAAATGAACATAATTTTTTTCCATAGCTTTAAATACTAAGAAAAGTTGAACAGAGGGCTCAGGGTTTCCACAGCAAATCTCCCTGCTACCATTTTGGCACAGTACAGAACATCAGATATAATTCATGAGCTGGTGTTGAAGAATTCTTTTATCATCTATTTTGCACAATTTATTTACATTTCCCTTCTATCTGTTCAGTGTCCTTTTTCTATTGCAGGATTCCTCCAGGGCCCCAGTGGACTTTTGGCCTTCATGTCTGCTTTTCTCCGGCTATCTGTGGTTTGGATGGCCCTGACACTTCATAAGGACCTGGTCAGGAATTTCATCAAACATCCCTCTTCTGTCATGGATGTACCGTTTCCTCAGAGTATGGAAGGGGTCATGTTTTAACAGTGTCTCTCAATCTTTCTAATGCTGTGACCCTTTAATACAGTTTCTTATGTTGTAGTGACCTCCCCAACCATAAAATCATTCCATTGCTACTTCATAACTGTAAATTGTGCTACTGTTATGAATTGTAATGCAAATAGCCGATATGTAGGCTACCTGATATGGAGGCAGAATTCATCATGAATTGAAACGCCCAGCATACAGTTATAGATGGCAGCTAGCCGAGGACATCACCTCCAGGTCCTTCAGAATCACAGGGATGGAAGCAGCTGCTCTCTGAGAACAGGATGTCCCCCTGGATTCTCCAAAGATGATAGCCCTGTGTCAGATGTCCCCGTAGCTAAGATCTCTATCACTTCTTCTCCATATCCTCATCTTTCAAAGACAGGTTATGCAGGCCATGTTCGAGACAGAGCTGTAGTCACACTCCACCCCTGTGAAGGTGTAGTCAATATATTCAGGGTGGTTTTGCATCAAAGATTTGTCTGATTTATGTCCATCTCATTATTTATTTTTATCAGCATGGGCTTATAGGCATTTATCAAATACTTTGATTATAATTTGCTACTATTTTTTTTTCATTTTTAGCCATCCGAGTTTTGCATTTGGTATCTTTGGCATATACGGGAGTGAACTTTTCCATTTTGTGTGTTTGTATGTTTTATAGATGATAGAATATATATGTGTATCTATCTCTATCTACATGTCTATGCATATGTTTGTCTCTCTATGTCTCTAGGTGTGTTGATATGTGCATCTTTGATGTATTTGTCTCTCTATGTCCCTAGGTGTGTTGATATGTGCATCTCTGATGTATTTGTCTCTCTATGTCTCTAGGTGTGTTGATATGTGCATCTCTGATGTATTTGTCTCTCTATGTCCCTAGGTGTGTTGATATGTGCATCTCTGATGTATTTGTCTCTCTATGTCTCTAGGTGTGTTGATATGTGCATCTCTGATGTATTTGTCTCTCTATGTCTCTAGGTGTGTTGATATGTGCATCTCTGATGTATTTGTCTCTCTATGTCTCTAGGTGTGTTGATATGTGCATCTCTGATGTATAAATGAATCCATACACAGAAGATGCTTGTTTTTGCCAAGGAACAGCAGAAAGGGTTAGAGATGCGTAGCCTTGAGGGAGGGGAGAGCTCTCTGAATTTGATCTCGAGACACAACACTCTGAAGTTCATTGTCTATTGACTCTTCTTTACCACAGTGCATCTGGAATAGGTGACCTTCCTGCATACTGGCCTTTTCCATGGTCATTGGGAAATCTTCTTCCGTGGCAAGCACTGCCAGGATACCTCACACCCCAACCACTAGGTGGCGGACCCACATGTTATCCTAGTCTATCAAAGATGGAGAAACTGGGGCTGGAGGCATGACTTAAAGGCTTACTGCAGAGCCCACTTGATGACTCACAAGCCTCTGTAACACTGGTTCCAGGAACCCAACGCCTTCTTCTGTCCTCCTTGGGCTCTTGCATACACATGGTGCACATAAACTCACACAAGAGCACATAGCCAAATGGGATAATACATAGGTAGGTAAATATTTTAAAAGATGGAAAAATCTGAGACCTTGGACTAACCAAAGATAAAAAGAAGCTAACACCGTTTGATGAATGCTGCCTCCAGGTGGAGTGGCCACAGCCTGATGCCTGGTAGCAGGTAGCAGTGTGCCTGGGAAAGCCTGGGGGAAAAAAAACAAATAAAAACAATAGCAACAAACCTCAGTCTGGCTCTGAGCCTACCTGTGTACCATGCTATGACTAGGGTTCATGCTTACAGAGGCCCAATGGTTTGATCTCTGAGTGTCTCTGGCCATGCGTTCAAACATCGAGATGAGCCTTTGCCCATTTGCAACATTGTTAGAGATCTTCCCCAGCGACTGCACAGTTCCTCTATGTGGAAATGACTGAGGTCGATGCACACTCTGAGAACGATTAGAGCTCGTGGAGTGCTTCTCCCAAGGCAGTCTCTGGGGACCTGAGTGGAGGGTCTCACTATCACTAATGCCTGTTCTCAATGTTTAAAGAGCATTAGTTAGGTTTTTTTTGTTGTTGATGATAACAGGGTCTTACATAGTCCAGACTTCCCTTCAGCCTGCCGTATACCTAAGAATGTTACTGGGTTTCTGATCCTCCTGTGTACACATCCAGGGATTAGAGGACTGCATCAGGATATCCATTGTGGAATCCATGGCTTCACACATACTAGGCAAGCACTGTTTACCTGTAGGCTAAAAATGGTGGCAGGCAGGCAGGGCAGGGCAGGGGGGACATTTGCAATGACCACTGGAAACAATAGCAGAGATAATATTGGGGAGGAGTTTTCAATGAGCACCAGGGAGAGTGGCAGGTGATGTATTGGGGAAATGTTGACCGTGAGCACAGGAACCCTGCAGGTGATAATACAGGGGATGGTGTTTACAATGAGCACTGGGAACTGTGGCAAATGACCATAGTGGGGTGTGCTGACACTGAGGACTGGGGACAATGACAGATGATGGCAGTTGGGGTGTATGTATAGTGAACACTGAAAATAGTATCAGAGATGAAAGAGAGAAGACTTGGGGCGAGCCCCGGAAATGAATGTCCTAGTCAGTGACCTGTAAATACCCCTCTAGTTATTTGCCTGTTTTCGCCTGTGTTGGTGATGCCTCTCCTTCCTGCTTGTGCCACGAGGGTTTGGTGGAGCACCTTTGCCCCTTTAGAATTTTCTGTGCTCCTGAGCTGGTTCCAGGACACTTCAGGGTGCTTTTTATCAAAGTGGAGACCTAACGGTGGCCAGTCTAAACTGTGTGGGTCCCTCACAGAGAATGGAGGTTTACCCAGACACTGGTCCTGCCAGGGCTTTGCTAAAGCTCTGACTTGCTCATGTTCCCCCATGGCTCTTCTCTGTGACCCATGGAGATTTATTTGCTAGGAAACAAACTGAGTCAAAGCCATGTATATCCATGCTGGCATTAATAATGGGAATGTGCTTGTGACCATCCCTATACACTGAGACTCTGGATGCTCTTCTCCCATCCCTCCTCCTCGGTCTTCCTGCTTGTGGTTGTGATATTCCTATCACACCCTGCAGAATAGGAACTTTATTAGGGCACCTGTCCTGGTCTGCCACAGTTCTTTCCTTCCTGGAGCACGGGAAGGCAGACATAACAGTATCTATTTTGTTTTGCCATAGGATTGGATCCTCAGGCAGTATGGAGACTCCAACTCCAGCCATTCTCATTCCATACAGCTTGCTTATACAGGGCCACTGGCATTTCTGGTGTATGTGTGTGTGTGCTTCTGTGTGTATGTGCATATGTCTGTAGGTTCATATAGTACATATACCCATGGCTGCACAGAAGCCAGAATAGCACTTAGCTCTCCTGAGGGCAGAGGAGGACATTAACTATCCTCTATCACTCTCTACCTTTTTCCCTTCAGGTAAGTGCTCTCTCTCTCTCTCTCTCTCTCTCTCTCTCTCTCTCTCTCTCTCTCTCTCACTGGAGCTAGGCTTGTAGCCCACAAGCCCCAGTGATCCTCCTGTCTCTACCTTTCCACATGCATCAGGGTTTCACGTGGACTCTTGGGTTTTGAACTCACGTCCTCATGCTTGCTCAACAAGTGCTCTTACCAGCTGAGCCACCTCCCCAACCTCTCTGGCATATCACTCAGTGTGGCTGATTAGTGCCTACCCCTTAGAACAAGGCAGACAACCTCAAGTGAAGCTTGGCCAAAGAGCACCTTTGGCCTACTGTGGCAACATGGAGTCCCCATAGTCTTCCCATGCCTGGCATTCTCTTCTAGCCCAGTGTCCCACCTCATACGTACTAAGACCGAACCAGCTCTTCAGAACCCACACCACCAACTCACCCATTTAATCTTCCATTTTTCTTTGAAGCCAAAGTCTTCACAGACATCCATGGAAGGCCCTGGAAAAGAAGGGGCCCCTCACAACGTACAGAATGCTGGTCCCATAATTAAAATATCCCATCCAGACAAGGAGTTGTAAGATATTCATTAAACCAATTTTTATTTAACCTACATGGACCAATCAAAGGCAGCCCACACTGCCTCGCCACCACTTGTCAGAGAAGTAAATTGAACTCTTGATGGGGCAGAGCGATAGGTCAGCAGGCAGACGGCTCAGCCTTCACCCACTTTCTGCAGAGCTTGCGACGCAAGAGGGCAACCGTCAATCCAGCTGCGTGGTGCTCATTACAGGTCTGCAGTGAAGCAGAAAAACGCTGTAATAAACAGGTCCCGCTGCCTCCGCGTGCTCCATTCATCCTCCCCTACAAGAGCTTGGCCCTTCTGGCCTTGCTGAGAGCTAAATCCCTGTCCAGCTGTTTGACCCTATTACGGGAACATGATAGGCGCCCCTGTCATTTGAAGTGCCTGCAACAGTCGGATGCACCGAATCTATCTTCCCGACAGGTAAACCTATGGATAATTTATTTTTATGTGCTTTCAAAGGATGTTGACAACAGTCAGGAACATAGGTGTTTAGGAGAGGGGGTCTGGTCACGCCTGCGGTCACTCTGAACGGTGGTAAGAGCAGAGGCCAGGGAGACTCACCTGCTTCACCAGCCTGCAGGCACCCAGTACAGGTGCCCAGCAGGGTGCAGGAAGATCCTATTCCACCCATGACTTCCCTCTCAGAATCACAAAGGCTCTTCTCTGTTGCATTTAGCCAAAGTCATCCACCCACCAGGAACACACAGAGGGGACCGAAGTAATCTGGTGACAGAGATGGCAGGAAGCCAAGGTCCTCAAACCAGAACAAAGCATCATTAGCATGCTTCTTAAACGAGCATGGGGTGGGGACACTCAAAACATTTGTCTGACTGGGCCTCCCCTATTGACACACTCCAGGAGCCACCAGTACTAGCACAGAGAATGTCCTCAGACTTTTTCAAGATAAGGATTGAAAGCTAGCAGGGGAGGTTTTAGACTTTGCTATTGCATACATCACACACACACACACACACACACACACACACACACACAAAGTAACTGCACATTTTTTTTAAAAAATGGGATCTTTTGCAAGGAGGTTCTAAGCAACCCTTGCACCCCCAGGGTCAGGCTCAGAGAAAGAGAATGACTTCCATGTCGTCCTCCGATTGCTGTTTGACCGTGGGCTTCACAATGGGTGCCATTTAAGCCTACAGAATCCAATCAATGTGTCAGTTAAATTGCTACTCATCTGTCCAGATTAAGCATCCGACTATTACCTCAGATTTAGTAGAAGTCTCCGATCCTGGCACATTTCACCGGAGCCATTAGTAACACCTGGAGTCATTCACATTAGTTTAAGATCTGGCGCCATAAATTCCCAGCCATTAATGATTATTCTGACTCCTCGGGATAAATGGCTTAACGTTTTTGATAATGAAAATATACATTCTGCGGTAGTTCCTTCTTAAACCCGTATTACCTTTGTAATGTACTTCATGGCTGATTGTAACGGACGGCCCCATAACTCTCACAAGGATTTCTAGTGTGTTGTAAAGTGCAGAAGCTCTGCAGTAGTATTCATTCTTCATGAAATCCTTGAGATATTTATTTAGTTGTTTACATTGGGAAATGTAATGAAATATCTTAATTGGTCTGATTACCACGGAAAGAGTGGCACAGAGGCATTTCGATCAGAATTATTTCCAAAGCTTCCCTTATGGGTGCTAACCAATGTACAAGCCATGTGCTACACAAAGGCAGGGCAGGCAACAAACTTCTATTGGACGCTATCAGAAAAATAACAGGAAAATATCATTGCGAGAGCTGAGGGTGCCAGCTTAGTTATAGCTGAGAGATTATTTAAATATCTCAAATAAATCTTTCCATTCCCAGCACATTCATCTCTTTTAAGTGCTCATTAAGGTGGGGTGTGACAGTCTTGGAAAATGAAACACTAATTCTTTTTCTCTGAAGCCTGAGTGTACCGCTCCCAAGGGCAGCTGCGGTTTAGAGGGGATCACAGAGCTCAGCTAGAGAGAGGCTTCTCTTCTAAGTTGCATCCAAAAAAAAGTGACAGAAGGGGGTGTTTGTTTGATGCCAGTGTTCTTCTTGCTTATAGCGTGTGATCTACTCAGATCTGAAGGAAGCACGTGTCAGTCTTCTGCGTTTGATAAACGGCCCTTGGAATGTGGTTGTGCCGACCTCTCCACACTGCAGCCTGGTGTAATTTGCAATCACTTGTCTTTGCTTGATTTAGACGAAGTTTGCTGAAGACAGAGACGGAGGGACAGGGATGTCGCTTCACAATCTGGGTTTTATTTTTCCAGTGATAAAGAAATCGTGTCTAAAAACATACTCTATCATGTGTCTCCCACCAAATCCTAACAAGTGTTTGGGTCTACTGTTAAAGGCATTTCTATTTGAACTGCTCAGAGACAGGCAGTCAGGATTCCCTTAAACAATAAAGGCTCAGAAAGCAGTGTCCGTGAACTCTTTAATGAACTTAAAGATGGTTATTGGTTCACATTAAACCTAATTTGCTTAAATTCAACTTGAAAATGTGCACATGGTATCAGAGAGCAGTTCACAGAAACCCAGAAGTAAGCTTCGAAGCCCTGTAGGTATGACCTTCTCCCTGGATAGGCAGTACTGCCCCAGCAGATTCTCCAACGGCCTCTTCCCTTTCATTCCAGCCACTGAGGTCCTTGCCCAAGCCAGGCTCTCCACTCCCTAAAACACTTTTCAATACGGATGAGAAGTTCATCTAGATTTGCCTCCCTGGCAGAGTAAGCCACCCAGAACAATGTATAGAATATGGGGAGGTCGAAAGAAGAGTGAAGATAAAATTTCAGCTGTGGTGTTTGCCTGAAGCAGGGAAGGGTTGAATGTTTGCCTGAAGCAGGGAAGGTTTTACAGGACAGCTGGGATAGGAGGTAAGAGAGAGAAAGAGAAAGTACAGAGGAAGAAAAGACCAGAACATTCCGAGCGGTATTTAAAAGAAGACAAAAAGATATTTAGAGTACTTTCAGGAGAAGTATAAAAACCCTGCAAAATGAAAGGCAAGAAAGGTTTAATCCAAGAATCTAAAAATCACTAAAGCATCACATACAAAGTAATTTGGAAGAGGACTGAAAAATTTCGGACCCTGGTGGGAACTGTGCAAATAAGGTCTTATTGAAACATTAAACCCTGAGCGTGCCTGGGCCACCGGCGGGCATGCAATAAATAATACTGGATAATGATGATGATACGCAAATCTAATTCCGTGTTCCATGGGGGTTCCCCAGGGCATTGTGGGAATATCCTTAGGAGTCCCCACACCCACTCCTCCAACTGGTAGGGGGAGGGCTACATTCATCCCACTGGAGAGCCATGATATCCTACCTGGTGGCCCATGGGTGATGCCCAGGACCGGTGCCATGCCAGGCAGCCGCTGCCCTCTGCAATGCTTCAGAAGGACACAAGATGAACTCAAGATGTACCTACAGCCTCTTGATGAAGGAAGTGGAGGCAAAGATTCTGCAGCAGGGCCATCTGGACACTGTCCTGACCTTGGGGAGAAGTCCAAAGTCAGGCAGAGAAAAGGCCTTCTTGGGAGAGGCCTGTAGGCTGCAGCTCCTTCTGGGTCCATGTGTAAAGCAAAAACCTCCAAACCTTGTAACACTCCCTGGAATTCAAGCGGACAAGGAACCAGGCCAGGAGAGCCCTAACAAGGATGACCTAGGGATGTGAGAGGACAAAAGGCAACTCTAGCAGAAGCAACTGGGAGGAGATTGAAGCAGGGTAAAATGGGAGAGACAGGCACGCTAAACCAGTGGGAAATAGAGAAGGAAGGGAGAAGAAATTGAGGGGGCAGAAGGCAAGATTTTTAAAGCTTCTCTTTGTGCTGTCCCTGTTCCGAGAGCAAGTGGAGAATTGGATTCTGCAACTGACACTGAGGTATTTTTAAACAGCTCCAAAATGACTAATTATAAAAGCAAAGCTTGTAATAGAGGGTAGCTGGGAACATTCCAACCTGCATTGTCTCTGCTCCCAACCTGAGCTTGTTTAATTTACTTCAGAAGGAATATTTGAACACACAAGCAAGAGCAAGCCTCTCCGAATGATCTGACTCCTTGTTTAGAACGCAAACTCATCTATGCACGGATGCAACATACCTGCAATGCACTTGATATACCTATCCAGACAAGCATATGTCTATGCACACATGTATTCTGTATGTTGCATTCTGCATGCATGAATCACCCATACAGAGTTGCACAACCTTTGTACATATTATTTTCCATATTTCATGCATATACTATACAGATGCACATACTCAGGCACACACCTTAGTATACATTCTAGAAACATAGAGAGCCATTTTCCTCCAGCTGCCCCTTCCATAGATGCCAGAAAACCTTAAGGAAAGACCTATTAGTACCTGAAGCTATATTAACCCCAATGAATAATGCTTTCAGCAGCCCTGATCTCTTTCGACAGCATGCCCTAGAATTTTTGGAAAGTGCAGAGAATTTGTAGAAATAATGATTATGGGGAAGGAAATGATGGGGGGATGGATCGGCTCAATTTCTACTAATAAGTGCTTCATAATAGCTCAAAAAAAATCTCTGTCAGGCCTCAGCCTCTTTCGAAATGCAAATGAGCGAGGGTAAGCGACACAGTTTGAGGAGCACTGTGCGCAACCCAGAGACAAGAGTAATATCCACTCTGTGCCATTCCAAATGCTATGGAAACAACGGAAGGCGTCCCGGCTGCGGGTAATTACAGGAAAATGACAGCTTGGTAATAAGTACTCATCGAGGGTTCTCTCACACAGGGAGACAGAGGTTGGTTTGTCTGCCGGGATGCTCGAATTGTGTGCCCTCGGCATGAGTAAGCAGGTTGTGGGGAGGAATTTGGGGGAAAGACTCTGAACAAGAAGATTTCAGCCTCCGAGCCTGACATTGTATTAACCTTGAAAAGTGTGTGTGGGTTCCTTGCCCGCAGCTGCGGGGATGGTTGTTTTATTGGCTCTGGCCTGTGGTAGCCACTGGACAAGATGCAGGACACCAGGCAGGTTCTCTAGCCAGCAGCTGTCTCCGTGTGGGCCAAGCAGGGCTTCCCTGTAGATGTTCCTGGGTGACTTCTCAATCTGCAGTGCAGTCAGAGTAGACACAAACTCACAGAGTGCCTGTGGGAGTCTGTCAAGTTTATGGTTGAGTCAGGTGGGAAGCTTGGCATTATTGATGCAAATTATTAATTATGGAAGAATGAGGAGGAGGAATATTTAAAAATGGCCTTGACAGGCTGGATAGCTCCCTGGCAATGCTGAATGGATGGCATTAACCTCCACTCACTCCTGAACATGCAAGACTCTGGGAAGGGGGGGGGGGTGCGCAATGTTGGACAAGATTCGCTCCATCCTGGAGTGTGACTCCATCCACAGAAAGGGCTCTTCTCCTAGGCCCCATCAACATCATGGGAGCCCTCAGAGCACCTAAGCACATGTGACCCTCAACTACAGGGCTTGGCAGTTGTAGACCAAGCAACATGAAGCAGGTGGTGCGTGCAGAAGTGAGGCTGCTACCCGATCTCCTGCCTTCCAAATGTACCTTGCAAGTAGGAATTTTCTGCTGCCACTATCTCTCTGTCCATGCCTTTTGTTGAGAGCAAAACTGACAAGCTTGTTTTGACATCTTGAGGCGTATCTGTTTGACATTTTATGTGTTTTGTTTTGTTTTGTTTTGTTTTGTTTTGTTTTGAAGGAAAAGCCACTTACACTCATACCCTTTCTCTTGTCCTCTGCCATCAATAGTCTAGACGCAGATACTTAAATGTGGGTCTAGAGGAAATAGACAGGACTTAGGCCTTGGGCATGCGTCTTTATGAAATGCGGCATCAGAGACAGGGTGTCTCCTCAGTGAGGTACATAAATACAGGTTCTTTCCCTCTGTTCTTCAGTCTCGTTTCCTCACTGAATAGCTGTAATGTGTACAGAAGGTAGCTTACAGCTACCATCCTGACCCCTAGCCTGATGTTAGTTGATCCACGATGATATCAGAGCAGTGTGTCCTGCATTTCCTGTAAAGCCCTCTGCTAAATACACACCCCTCTTCTCTGCCCCTGTGTGAGGGGGTAGAATTGATATCTCCAATCCTGAGAGTAAGGAAAGGAAACAGAGACCCCAATCAGTCAAGAGACACTCATGGTCGCAGCATGAGACTTACTAAGTCAAAGGCGAGAATCCATGCCCAGCCCTGGCTGCACAGTAGCATTGGGCCCAGGGGAGGAGAGCCGGAGCAGGACATGAGGGACTCAGTCACTGATAGGAACCTGCCCTGCTATTCAAGGTCACCTATCCAACCCTAGGATGGATGGAATCAAAGCCAGATGCATGGAGAGCAATGACTTCCCATTCAGAGAATGAGGACTCTTGCCGTGGCCTCTTTATCTGTCCTCCACAGCACTCTTGCTCCATCAAGAATTTGGGTTCCTTTTTGTCTCATCCTTATATAAACAACTGGGTGAAGGAAAAAAGGAGTTAGCCAAGGTCCCTGAGTCCTTGTGAATTTCTCAGTGAGCTGAACTAATCTGATCTCCATCTTCCATGTTGTCCTTTGGAAACCTGACATAGGGAAACAAACAAACAAACAACAACAACAACAACAAAAAACCTTAAAGTCCAAACTAGAAACCAGCCACATTTGAATAGCAAAGATACCACAAATGACCATGACTTCATTTTGAATGGCTGCTCATGATACAGAGCAATGATTTTATTATGGGTGAAAAAGAGCAGCATTTGGTTGGTTTTAAGAATTTCTTTTGAAAAATAAAGATAGCCAAGCAGCTAAAAGGATCCTTGTATATTTGACCTGGCTTCCCCAGTAATTATTCTAATTATTCTTGTATTATTTAGGCCAAGAGCCAAAGGTCCCGAGTGCATAGAAAGTTAATAGCGGACGTGAGGTGCGAAGGGGAGGGCAGGTCGGCATATGTTCATTAGAGTATGCTTTCGCTTACGGGTTTTGCATCAAGCAAGCTGCAGGCGCCAATAATTTATCTTAAAGTCTATTTACTCAGTGCAACGGGGAAATAATAAATTGTCCTAATTCCCTTCTTAGCCCCAGAAGTGGCTGCTTCTTGCCTTCCTCCCCAGCAACACCACTGAGAGTCTGTGTGTTCCTGGGGCACTGCAGTAGGGGTAAGCCCCAGATCAACTTGGAGGAGATGTCTTTGGGAGAGCCTCATGGGTCCAACAGCCTTTGTGTTCATTAGCAAGTGTGTGAGCTTCCAGAAACTGCTGCTGTTGCTTCTGCTGCTTGATAGTTGGGAAAGTCAGACTGGAAATGGATTGTTCCAACTACTGAGGGCTTCTTGTTGCTGCTACAATGCACACAGTTGGACTTTGCGGACGACATCCGAAGAAAAATGTCACACCCACAAATTCTTATTGAATACCTTCTCCAAAGCATCCTAGGATTATATGGACGACTCCCAAAAGGCATATGGGAGAAAGAGAGCCTTGACTAGCCTTGTCAACTCCTGTGAGTTCCAATGTCTTCCAGGCTTTGTTTGAGGATGTTCAGAAGCCTCTACGGGCAACATCTAGAAAACCTCACAACACCATCTTCTCTGGGTGAGTCTCAGGAGGTCACGGATTAAGGCAATAATGTCCCTGGAAGAATCAAGACAATGATCTCTCAGTCAATTTAGAGTAGAATAACTCCATATTCCTTATTTGCTACTTGGCAAGGCAATGGGGGGGGGTGAAGAATGTGAAGGCCAAGATTTCCAGAACTGTGGTAAGAAGTAGGCTGGAAGGACAGGGCCATGGCAAGGCAGGGGCTGTAGAAAGGACTTATTCCATTCAATCCCACCTAGACCCAGCCATGTGTGTTGAGAAGTGTTGATGACTATGCAACTGGATGAGCCAAAGAAGCCACCAACCACCAAAAGGCTGAAGAGGACCTGGCTAAGCTGTTGCTGCTGCAGTAGCACTGGAGAAAGATACAAGGCAAGTTCCACAATCCCAACCAAATGCTGAGATTTCCCCCCTAGAACTCTTCATGCAGTCCCTCCCGAGTTAGAAAAGAAACATCAAAGGAAATACCGCAAGATGGGGCAGCCCCAGGCAATGAGGGTCAAGATGAGGGGCCTAAGTCAAAGCACCTCACTCTACCAATGCTTTCTTGCTAAGGAAATACCTCGAAGGCATCCTGTATGGGATGCTCTGCCAAGGTAACATCCACCTCTCAGAGTCGAATGGGTCACAGTCCAGATGAAATCTGTACCAGGTGTATTTTGCTGAAAGCCGTCGCCAGAATCTATTCGTTCTAGAAGTGTTCATGTGGTAATATTGAAAGCAGTACTTTCTTAGACTCACATATCTACCAACAAGTCCCCCCCACACACACACAAATTCCTAATTGCCTGGTAATGAGCAATGGTCAGGAAGGTGACGAGCCACGGGAGGAGCCTGAAGAGTCTGTCTAGCCCAACTTGGGGTCTAGTGCATTGGTAGGTTAGTCATTCTATCACTCTTCTGACTAGGACTAGGAAAAAGACAGCTATTCACTCCTGGGACTCAGCCCTTCCATGCTACCCAATCAGCGAAGAGTTCTCTGGATTTGTGGCTTTATTTGCTCTTTTGCGTCTGGAGTAGAGGTCCACACAAACCAGCGAGCTGGTGTAATGGGGACAGATTCTACTCCAGGCTAACCTGACGGCCTGCTTTGTTGCCAGCCGAGGACTCCAAGACTCACACTCACTCATTTTGAGCAATGTGTTGTACAGATGACCTGTCCACAGCAGCCTTTCCCAGAATGTCTTCTTTAATCAGAATTCTGCTCCAAACAGCCCAGCTGATCAAGTGAAGTGGCCTTTCCACACACTATTGACGATCTGTCTCATGCATTATCTCATAAGTTTCCTTCTATTTTCTCTCCCAACCTAGAAAGTCCCCTGTTTGAGCCATAGCTGCTCGATGTGTTTGGATTTGCCACAAATATGCACTTCACTCCTCCTGCCCAGCTTGTCTCAAAATTGGAGAAAGAAACATGAAAATGGAAAATCCAGGAATAAGAAGATGTATCAAAATAACTTGTCTCTTCTCTGACTATAACTTATGTGGACCATGGGGAAATGGGATATTATTTCTCAAGGCAGTTGTCCTTAGAGATTCTGAAATTGGCACAGCTCTACAAGCCTAGAAAGAAATGGAAAAGGAGAGAGAAAAAGAAAATGTCAGTTTAGGGCTGGCTGGACATCCCTGGGTGAACCGCATGGTCACAGCCATTATCATTGTCTGTGAAATTAAAGGAAAGGAAAGTCACCTCAGGTGGAAAATATAGGTATTTATCATAGGCTCTGAAATGACCTCAACAAATAACTATAATTCCCAACCCCTACTCTGTTTTATGTAGCTTATGCAGATAGATTTTGGAGTTAATTTTAACATGAACTTGACAAAAAGTGTTGCTGAATGAGCAAATCCATGGGCTTTCATTGTCTCTTGTAAAATGTAGACATCCATGGCCAGTCTCTACACATCCAGTGAACTGGAACACTCAGTATTCTAATCTATGAAAAGGAGCCAGAGTGGAAGCCCAGGCCCGTGGGAGTCAGCTCTGTCCTCAGCGGGTGGACTGATGCTTACCCACTCCTTACAGCTTCAGACAGGCAAAAGCCCAAGACCAGCCACAGGGGAACCTCATAACTTAACCAGAAAAACAATCTAAATCTGAACTGTAGATGCGACACAGATGCTAAAAGCAATCACTGCTCTTGTAGGAAACCCAGATTTGGCTCCCCGGACCCACATCAGGTCATTCGTGACTATCTGTAATTCCAGTTCCAGGAGATCCGACAACCTCTTCTAGCCTCTACCAGCACCTGAGCAGCTGTGATACGAATACAGACCAGTAGGAACGTGCATGCACGTGTTTGGGGGTAGGGAAGCTGGTAAAGGCCAAAGCAGAAAAGCTAGAAACAGTGCTCTGCCCGTGGCCTGAGGTACAGAGAGGAAACAGGAATAAAAGTTTTGTTCAAGATCTTAGAGGTTTCCAAGGAGCCAGAGGCATAATTACTGTATAGGTCTCCTCAGGGAAAGGGTGAGTTAGCTCATACGTGGGGCCATTTCTCATGCCACGAAGAGTGCAGATTTGCAAAAGAGAGTCAAAATCTGAAGCTTGAAGCCGACCACAGCAGAATGTATTAATTCAATCACCCGCAACAATTAAATCTGTCCCATTGAAAATTGCCTGGAAATAGGTCAGACCAAAGGTTTGAAGGCATCTTTCATCAAACGTGGCTGAAGGTGCTTGCAAATCAGAGGGGTAGCTCTCATTACTCTACCTCACCTCACTCGACGATAGGAGAAACTCAGATCCATGGGGCCGAGCAAAGCACTGGGCTGAGGCACTAAGCTATTAGAATTCGGTCCTACAGGATAGCAAAGCCAGGGTGAGGGAAACGTTCCTTTGGCTTTGTTCAGATGTGCATGAATTTTACTTATGATAAATTTAAACAATGTTTTCATAATAAATTTAACTAGCCCATCGCTGGCAGAGCAGGGCTTGCTAGAAAGGGCTGGCTAGGGTTGCATACTAAGTTTCTTTGTCATAAAAGAAAGAAACATGTCTGGAGAGCCATGTGCACATTATTTAGGTAATACTTATCTCTGAGTTATGAGAAGGGTCTCTAGGTATGAAACCAAAGCACAAAAACTCAGCCAGGGAGTGTGTTGGTGAAAACTGGCCTTCCACTCATCCCTTTAAGGCAGTAGCTATGATGAGTTTCATTCCTGTAGTGGACAAGTCAACAAAAGCAATTGGAAGAGTATTGATATTTTATATGTAAAGTGAAATCTATAGGCGGCCATCGGTGACTTTCATGAACTTCTTTCCCTCTCTTTGGATTCTCTGATGACTTAGGTTGTTCTCAACAGTGTTCTAGACTGATGCCACAAACTGAGGAAGGACCAGAGGGGTCTTAGTAAAATGAAGAAAGCAGCAGCTCTCCAAGCCTGAGAGCATGTCGGAGCCTCCCATTCCAACCCATGAAAGTGTTCTTTCTCCCTCTCTAACAACAGGAAGTCCCACCAGAAATAGGCCTGAATTTTAAAGTGAGTCCACCCTGAACGAATGGGTTCCATCACTTAAGCACCGAAATTATTCTCCAGTGATGCCTCACTAATTCCTTTCCAAGATATACTTCCAAGAATCTCCCCCACTACACCCCCCCAAAGCAATACAATCCTAAGGCTAGGTAAAAGGTAATAACCGTCATAGGTCCCTAAGCACCGTCTACCTTCCTCTTGACTAATAACTACCCTACCTTAAGTGGGAATAGACTCTGAGACAATAAAAAGAAATTTGTCCACCTATAATTCCAGCACTCAGGAAACTAAGGCAGAAGGGTCATGAGTTCAAGGCCAGCTCAGCCTGCATGGCAAGACTGTCTTACAAACACACACACACACACACACACACACACACACACACACAAACACACACACTGAATGCATGTATATATATATATATGCATACATACATATATACATATATACATATATACATTTATACATATGTACTTTCTTAGTGAGAAAATGTTGTGATCTTACAGCAAAGAACCCAGTCACAAGCATAAGTCACAAACAAAAGCAGAAAGTGGTGGCTTTAATTAGTATTGCCCAAAATGAAACTCCTTGCCTGGTGCTATAGTCATTTTGGAAAAGATTCTCAGAAATCCAAGGGTGGGATTTAAGGTGAACTGTGGTCTGTGCTAAGCAAGTGAAGGATGCTGCTGTTAGAGGCCGTAAACATCAAGGGACCAAGGGTTTTCTTCACACTACTCAGCTGTCTCGGGCTTTGAATGCAGTGTTACAATGGTGATAGGAAATGTCCAAGGGGAGATGAGAAGATGAGGTTCTAAGAGCATCACTAATTCTCCTGTTATCTCCAGAGCCAGATCTTGCTTTAGTGTTGTGGAGGTCAGAGCTACCCTCACCTCAAGTTCCTGCTACTGTATGCCAGATCTGGAGTGGTCCCAGGAAACTCTTCTCCGTGAAACACATGGCGTGCACCCCTCCTTTCTCCTTCTCTCCTAATACATTGGAGCCGGGATTCCCAGGGCTAACTAAAACACTATCTATCGATGACAAAGTCATTTGGGTATCTTCCCTGGAAATCCTGGAAGCGGAGTGGGACCATTACATCCATAGAGATGAAGGCAGTCCTGTTCAATTACC
The DNA here is from genome assembly GCF_000001635.26 of Mus musculus. Lineage (NCBI taxonomy): Eukaryota > Metazoa > Chordata > Mammalia > Rodentia > Muridae > Mus > Mus musculus. Next base: position 136,442,216 of record NC_000073.6, read on the forward strand.
TTTGTAGCACACCACAATGTTCCTCATCTCAAAAATAGATGGCTCAAGCATTGGGTGCTAGAGAGTATCCCCAGAGCTAGAGCTCCAGAAAACATTGAGAGTCTTGCCACAGTCGCATCCCAATAGGGACCCTCTTAATCCTGCCTTTTAAGGGTGTGACAAGCAAGTCACGATGACTTTCTACATCTAAGTAGATGCCCTACACTGTAGCCCAGGTAGACAAGGCACCTCTAAATCATCGATGGTAATTTGTCAAGTTCAGACGCATCACACCAAAGAGAGGGAAAGTGAGAAGCATGTAGCAAAAATGCAAGTGTAATATGGAGCTGGAGAGCTCGGGGTAAGTTATCTCTTTGATAATCACCCTCCTGTGTGAGCGTAGCTCACCTTGCCTATGCTGTACCCTGACCATCAATCTATCTGCTTAGGCATTAAACTGGGCAATTACAGCTGCTGAGTCACCATAACTTTTGCACATGCACCTCCTGTGGTTTTGTACGACAACCACAATGTTATGATAACAACATTTTTTACCCCAACCAAGATCCTTCTTTATATGTAAATTTATGCTAGAATTATGTATTTAAAATTAGTTTCCATGAGTCATGAATGTCAGGTTTGGCTGGGCTTATTTTTCCACTGTTGGCTTTTAAGGTTCACATTCAAAAGGGCACAGAGATGGTGGACAACAGGAGAGATGATTGCTCAAGAGACAGTCCTCCAACCACCTGAGTTTCAGGTAATCCAGGCCTCTGCCTCAGCATTACCAGAGCTGTGGGAGGTCAGAGTAGGTGGACTTTGTGGATGAGAAGAAACACCCAGACATAATCACCTCCTGGATTCAAATTCACCCTGCTCTCTGAGATGGAGGGTCTCCAGTGGAGATGCCCACATGACTTGTTAGTTAATGCAAGATGCCTCTGCTGGCCTTGGAGGATGCCAGAGTGTTCCATCAGGAGCTTGAGAGCACGACTTCCTTCTGACCTCACTCCACACACCTAGCTCTCTGGTCAGCAAGAGTTAGTGATGCTTTCCAAACTCCATTTATTTATCTATAAGATAGGGCCATTGCCATTTTACCTCCTTCGCAGGGTAATGGTGACATTAATGAAGGCGCACTAAACCCAGGAGTCCTTCCTCCTTCTCAGGAACAGGACAGGTTATAAGTGCTTGGCAAGTGTTCCCAGGGTTGGGAGGGTGGCTACTCTTTGAAGCAAGAAGCAAATAGCTGACATGAGGACCACAGAAAGCAATAGCCCCTCATAGCCATGTGGCATCATGTGTTGCTGTTGTCCTTCCCCTGTTGTTTTATGGCTCTGATAAGGGAAGGCAGTGAGTGAGGAGAGGGACTGGCGAGAGGACTTGGTCAGAGAACATCTCATGCATATTGATGAGCACATCGGTTTCACATTAGCATCTGGTGGAACACTTCATTTCATGAGCCTGAAACCAGATTAAGAAAAACTTGTCCAGGCCACACACCACTATTTTCTCTCCAAACTTTGGTTTGAATCCTGGAGTCACAGGCACAAAGCAGCTTTGAAAACTGTTCTCCTCTCTGTCTCTCTGTCTCTGTCTCTCTGTCTGTCTGTCTGTCTGTCTCTCTGCTTCTGGTGCCCCACTGACTTCAGAAGCCATCTGAGCATAGACAAATGCCATGATTATGGCTCCTTGAGATTCAAGGACAGGCAAATAGACCAGGCTGTCACATTGAATCTTATCATCCATACCAAATTATCAAAGTCAGGGCGGGGGCAGAGGGGGGGATGTTCAAAAACATCTGCACTTGGAAAAGTCTAAGCATTGCTAATACTTCCCTCCTCCCAGATTTCTAAGGCAAGTATTAAAGGATAGAGAAAAAAGTGGGGGAGCCTAGCTCTCCTTAGTAGAGGAGTGAATGAGGGATTGGATCAATTAATACTGTCTGTGTCCCATGTGTTCTCACTAGCCATTCCCTGCATCAGGGTTGAGGGAGCCTAGCCACGCCTTGGATGTTCAGAGCTGTTGAAACTGATGGTGACAAATGCCACATTCCAAGGAAAACCAAGTCAAATTCTTCTGATTGAAAAGATATGTGGGTGACTCATTGAAGCTTTCTTGCTGTGACCTGTCAAAGGCTTCTAAAACCAAAGGCAGTGGCAGCAACCAGAGGAACCAGGCCAGAGTCAGATTGGTCCTGGGGACCAGGAGGGGAAGGTGAAAGTGAAAGGGACTCAACAAGAAAGCATTGGTCACTATGGCAGCACTTCCGATACACTATGGAAAGAACTCCCATCTCAGCTACCAGACATTTTCCAGAGATGACCCAGAGCTACTCCTGAAGCCAGGACTCTCTTACCCTAAGAGCAGAGGCTATCTCAGACTGAATCCAGCAGATCTGAAGAAGACCTACCATAGTACATCAGAATGAAGCATCTCTGCCTACACAAAAGAAGGGAAATGCCCCAAATCCATGGTACGTTCTTTCACCTTCTTAGTGTGGCACAACTGGCTCATCTTGGAACTAATCTGCATGGAGTTTAGGCTCACTGGGCAAAAATGCTCTCTGGTCTCCGGTGGCAGATGGGATTTCACAAGGGTGGCCCATTTCTAGTGGAAGGTCTCCTGTCAGAGGAGAGTAAGTCTCCTGGAGTCATCTGTAAATTTTAGCATCATAAAACTGACCCGAGAGCCACAATACCATGCTTAAAAATCCCACGCCATCTGTGGCCCTACTTTGGCCTCCATGATTTCTCTTTCCCATTTACTCATTGGAGGAAGACATTAGAAATGACACTCTAAAGATTTATCCTGATTTGGTGGTTGGAGTTTTCAGTGCTGGGGTTAGACTCAAGGCTTTGAGCATACTAGGCAAGTGTTCTACCACTAAACTTTGTTAGTCTTGTCTCACTGCTTGGGATGAGCTTCAGGACACTGCCCAAGCTGACCTTGAACTTCCAGCGCTCCTGCTTCAGCCTTCTGAGCAGCAGGGATTACAGGCTACCTGACGTGTTAAGATGTCAAAGACTTCCTCTATTGGACTTAGATTTACTTAGTGTGGCTTGCTCAAGGCCAAAGGGCAGGAGCTCTGGGCGATTCAGAATTATCTGTCCTGTTCTGTATAAAGGTGTTCTGAATTGTAGCTCTTATCTCTTGGGGTTGGGGTTGGTTCACAGAGAGGAACAATCCTGCTTACCCGTGCTAAGGCATTGAATCCTGATCAGCTTTTACAAGGTGTCTGGGAGTTCAGGCTGAGCTGATCGCATGAAAGAAGGAAGGATAGAATCCGAGAGTCCAATAACTCGTGGCAGATAGCTGAGCTGCCCAAAACCAGGCATGAGAGGCAGCTTCCTTAAGCACACCACCAGCTACAAGCTCTCCCAGGACAAAAAGCATAGAACTCTGAGTACAGTTTTCTGAGGCTGTGCTGGCCGCTCTCCACTGTCCACTGCCACACAGCAAGAAAGACAACAAGGCTGTGGTCAAGTAGCTTTCCAACAGTCTAGAGGACACAGGAGTCACTTTCACATTTGTGAAGAAAGATATCCTCTTCATAAATTTTGTTAAGCATTCAAGAAAGTTCAGGGGACTTCTGTGAGACGATCCAAAAACTCCTATGGGATGGCTGGGCAGATCAGTGGCAAGGGGATGAAGACAGGGTCTCATCCTGTTATCTGCAGCGGCCGAAAAGTTATCTTAATTTTTAGGAACATTGAAGCAGGTACAACTAACTTCAATGCAGAAATGAATTTGCAGATACTCATTATGAAGTGAGAGAGTTTATAAAAACAGAAAGGGGCTCAGAAACAAGGAAGCAGGCCACCAAATATGTGTATGGGTTTTCGGGAAGGATCACAATGAGGTGTCATAGCATGCGCCATATGTACCATATGGGTGGCTCTCCAGTCACATCCCAAGGTTTCTAAGAAACTTTGTGTGTGTTTGTGTGTGTGTGTGTGTGTGTGTGTGTGTGTGTGTGTGTGTGTGTGTTTAATAAGTGAGATGACAGGGTGGCTCAGGCAAAGGTGCCTTAGATTGAGGCTATATTCTGATAAAACTGAGAGCCACTAGGATACAAAAGTGGTTTAGGTCATATCTTCTTTACTGAAAATGGGCTTTCTGGTGAGATTCCTAGAAAATCTTAGGTTTATGCTGGGAGAAGAGAGATGCCTTCAACAAATTTTAGTTATGTTAGGATTCTTGATTCTTCACTTCAGCTTCCTCTCAGGTGCTTAATTCCCCAGGCCCCTTCCCCCACCTCCCACTCCCAGCCCCTGCTCAGTCACAGCTCTGAAGAGCTTCCTGTGCAGCAGCAGCAACATTCCCTGATTAGACAACAAGTTCTACCATTGTAGACAATTCCTTTGGCCAAACTTCACTTTCCATTAAAAACATCACCTGCAATGACATGAATCTGCCCCCCTTGACGTTTTAAATAACCGACTCTCAAGCGCAGCATTTTGGTAGGAGATTATCGAACACCCCAAAGACTTTTACTTTTTTTTTTTTTTTTGGCCAATATTTTCATCCCTTGCTGGTCATACACTTTAAAAGTTTGAAATAGAATTTTGACTCCTACCAATTTTTTCCCTTTTATGTTCCAAGAAATATTGATTTAAAAAAAATCCTCTGGGATTTTAATGGACCTTGAAATTAACATGGCTTTTATTTCTTCTCTATAACACTATTATTGATGATGTCACTGTGTCTCACAGAAAAGCCACCAGCTGGTGACTGTCATTCGGAGCCAAGGCACCAGGGAGAGGACTCTTTGCTGCTTTTGCTCTTTAGGATGCTCTCCTGCCTGTAAGAAATGGCCTGCCTCAGAGAGTCAGAGGCTTGCAAACAACATTTTTTTTCCAGTCTAAGCTAGAATATCTTCTCAAACTACAACAGGATGCCTCAGCCATGAGTCTATGTATGGACAGGATCTCTCCCTGTCTGAAACATGTCAAGCATTCAGATATTCAACAAGGCCTAGCACTACCAACAGACAGCACAACCTATGAGCAGCTCATTCAATGCCACAGGTGTTGACTAGATGCCAAATAGGTGGAGGCTTTGTGGATGGGGCTAGGGAAGAAGCAGATACAGAGGGCAGGACAGGCATGCAAATGAGTAAATCAGCAACATTTCTCCACCCAGCTCTCAGACAGACTTTCTTTGATAAGAGTGGCCAGCAGCAAGCTCATACCTGTCCCTACATGCTTCCCGCCCTTAGGGAGGAGGCCTCATGAATGGGGCCTGTCTCTTCCAGAGAGGTCAGAGGGGAGAGGGAAGAAGACTTCAGAGGGATGAGCAGCTGGAGGTCGGTCACCACCCTTTGGGAAGGAAGATTAGGGTCTGGTAGGGTTACTCCGCTGCAGAAGAAAGAATTAAGGTAATGAAACTGTGGAAGACACCAGCAGGTGTCTTCTATTTTCTAAGGCCAAACATCTATCTGCCTGGCAGGCCCCAAGAATCAGAGTCCCTGGTCTGTCCCTGCTCCTCCAGCCTCATCTAATCCCCACTGCTCAGTTTACCAGCCTCTAGCCTGCAGGCTCTACACAGTTCAATAGAGCCATCAACTGTGCTCTCTTTGTTGGCTAACTGAAGGCCCGGCTCTCTTTAGCCCTAACCATACTATCCTCTGACTGCCAGGTGGCACCCAAGCCATGTCTCTCTTCGTTACCCTGACCACCCTTCTCCCTCTTCCAGGCTTAGGTCTCAGACACTGATCCCATCAGCAGGAAATCTGCATTTCTTCAGAACTGTGAGTCTGCCTAAAGCTCTGGAAATGACTGGCCCATGACCACCCACACATACAGAGCCTATATCTAAACAGACAAAGACAGTTGCCTAATCAGTGTAAAGGTGGATGGCTGGTGGTTGTTAGTCAAACCAACATTCACAGAGGCAGCCATGATCAAAATCAAGCCTGGAGGGAGAAGAGAACTTTGCTTGGGGGTCTCCTTCTCTCTATCCTGCCAACCCATGGAAGATGTGAGGTCTCTCTTGCCCTGCTGACAAGACCTCCTGTCTGAATCAGTGTTCTAGTGCTGTGAAGAGACACTGTGACCAAGGCAACTCATACAAAAGAAAGAATTTAATTGGGGTTTGCTTACAGTTTTAAAGGTTTAGCATGTTTATCAGCATGATGGGAAGCAGGGTGGCACGCAGGCTGAGAGTTCTACATCCAGATCTGCAGGCAGCAGGAGGACAGAGAGAGCCACTGGGTCTAGCTTGAGCTTCTACAACTTCAAAGCCACACCTAGTCACATACTTCCTCAAACAAGGCCACACCAACTCCAACAAGGCCACACCTCCTACTCACTGTCAACTAATGCCACCCCCTTAATGGCCCAGCATGCAAATATATGAACCTATGGAGGCCATTCTTATCCAAGCCACCATCCCTCCTAAGCCAGAGAGACCCTGAGTCCAGTTACCCTTCCCTCACACTCTCGATTAAGAAAAGATGAATCCATGGTAAGAGGAAGCGGCTTGGAGGTTAGAGGTCAACATATTACTAGTAATAGTAACAGAGTCAACCCATGTGTTCCAGACCCATGACCACAAGATACTTAAGTATCTTTCAGGAGTTCATGGGTTTTGAACCTTAGTGCCCAGGTGGCAGTGTTTGGAAGTGGGGCCCAAGAGGAAGCCAGGAGGATGCTGTGTCTTCAATGGAATGAAAGCATTGTAGGGGAGGGCTAACTGCCTGGCCTCTGTGATCAAGGAAAGCTCTCCCTCTCTCCAGTGTATGCCCTTGAGTTAATGCAGTGTGACAGCTTCAGCCATGTTCTGATGCAGAAGATACCACACCAGTGCCAGCCTATTCCCTTGAGTGACCTGCTCTTTAGAGTAAGGAAATTAATAAGCTTATGTCCTTTATAAGTGACCCAGTCTAGGCCATTCTGTTATAGCAACTGAAAATGAGCCAGGACAGTCACTCCTTATGCTGATGAAAATCCTGTATCCACTATCTAACCTTCATATGACCCTGGAGAAAGCTCCTCTCCCCTACCAAGGTTTGACCCCTGGCCACCAACTCGTGTAAGAGCTAGATCCCCACAGATGATCCCCTCCTTAAGGGAATGTTTCCTAAGACAAATGTCTGGGTGAGGCTGCCTTGGTCAGATGCAGAGGAGGGCTGGTCCAGAGGTCAGAGGGGACATGCTGTGTCCTGGCTGCAATGCCTTGCGCTAGTCCTGCTTCTCAAAGTAAGGGCATCTTCAGCTTGAAGCTGGCCTCTTGCAATCAAGCTCTCTGGCCAGCTCTCCTGGCCCACAAAGGGACATGGCTCAGAGCCAGAACTCACATGCCAGCAGGATGAGAAGGAACTGGGATCCAGTGAGGAGGGGCTTCCCACAGATGACAGCCTTGTTCCAGGCATCAGCCATATTGATGGATCTACAGGGTAGAGGGCTCCTGTGGGGGGCCTGCATCTTTTATTAATCACAGAGATGTACAGTTGTGGGGTCCCCTTTTTGAGGGCAGCCAGAACCTAGAGAAATACCTCCCCCAGAATGTAGCAATTTTGAGGAGAATTGAATCCAGAAAGCATATACCACCCAGGTTGTTGCCACCCTCTCCATCCCTCTGGAGAGAGTTGTAAAGTTCTGTATGAGTTGGTCTCAGAGCATGCCTGCTTCAAGCCCAGAGCAACCTGTTTCTCCCTGCACCTCCAGCTATCCCTGCCCCCACTCACCAAGACAAGGGCTAGGAGGACCATACCATGCAGGCCACCCTGGGATGTTCCTTTCTTTACAAGAGTCAGAGGAAGAACTGTTGTGAATCAGGCAGTGCAGTTGTGGGCCTGAGACTGAGCAGACCCAAGAAATGATGGCCATGTTATTCCTTTGTAGCAGAGGTATATTGATTCCTGCCCTGTCCCAGAAAAACTATACAATCACTCTTTCCGCAGCTTCTTTACTATGTGTCCTGAGATAAAGGTGGAAAGAGGGTCCTGGTTAAGATCTCGGACTATCTTATCTGGTTGGCTCCCTCCTCAGATCCTGAGTAGAAATGTATGCTGGCTCAGATCCCAGAAGAGCAGCCCATCCTAGACAGCTTGGCTGCCTGCAAGGAATCATCAAGAGACATCAATCAGATGGGTCCATGTGCACCTCTGCATCCATGTGGGATTTATCTTGAGAACAACATCAAAACCCTGTCTTCTGTTCCTGTGGTCCCTAGGCTGCCCTACAAAGTCTTCCTCATTGTCTACCCCATACCTCTAGAAGACAAATGCCCCTGTGACCTTGGCTCCCAAACCTTGACAAAAGAAGGTTCTAAGGATCTGAGATCCAGTCAGCAACCTTCTCTCAGCCACATCCTGCTGGGATGCAGGTCTACCCAAGGAAAGCTGTCTGAAATAAGGCCTCTTTCCAGAACTCTCTAGGTACATGCCAACCAGGGTGGGGCATGGCAGATGAAGGACAGGTAATCTAGACTTGATCCAGACCTGGAACCTGATTAACTTCTGAATCTTAGTGGCAGGTAGAGACCAAGCTGATGATAGCTATGCCCGATGGTCATCAGGGATGATTTATTCATGATTTCTGTGGGGCTTGTGAATGTCTTGATATCGAATGGTGGGGAAACTTTCTACCTTATTCACTGGGATGCCTTTTGATAAAGAGCACATAAGGTTCGCCATGTGGAGGAAATATTCCTTTGTACATCATCTAAGCTCAGGAATGAGGTCAAGGAGAAGACTAGGACAATCTCCATGAATTTGGTCAGCTATTCCCTTGTTCTTTTTTCCCATGTAGCTCTAGGAGGAAAAGTCTTTTAAACTAGACTGCCTAGTGGCTCACCGAGACTGAATGGCCAGTTGGAGAGCCTGCATGGGACTGAACTAGGCCCTCTGAACAGATGTTACAGTTGTATAGCTTGATCTTCTTGTGAGACTCCTAATAGTGGGAACGGGGACTGTCTCTGGCTCTGTTGTATGCTTTTAGGACACTTTGCTCCTACTGGGTTGCCTCCTCCAGTCTTAATAGGAGAGGCGGTACCTAGTCTTACGGCAACTTGGCCTGCCGTGGCTTGTTGATATCCATTAAAGGCCTGCCATTTTCTGAAGAGAAATGGAGGAGTAGACAGGGGTGATAGAGGAAGGACTGGGAGGAGAGGAGGAAGGGAAAGCTGCAGTCAGGATGTAATAGGAAAGAAAAAAGGAAAGAAAGAAAGAAAGAAAGAAAGAAAGAAAGAAAGAAAGAAAGAAAGAAAGAAAGAAGGAAGGAAAAAGAGAGAAAGGAATAAAGCAAGGAAGGAAGGGAGGAAGGAAAGAAGGAAGAAAAAGAAAATATATGCTGTCTTGTCAGAAAAGAAAACACATTTCCTACACAGGCTTGTTCTGGGCAGGGTGCTTGGGAGTCTCTAGTCATGTTGAAGTGTCTTCTATAGCCACAGAGGGAAGGCTGCACCCCACCAGATACTTCAGGAGAAGGCACACCCTGAAACAGACTGGATAAGGTGGCCCAGATAGACAGGAGCTTTGGGTCAAGCATCATGGGAGCAAGTTGATGTGGAGCTAGGTGAGGGGGATGGGCTACACTGCCTTTTGATGTCACAGGTATTCTCTCCCTAAGAGGCTAAAGGACTGGTTGGTAACACAATATGGCTGCTTCTGATGCCCGAGTCTCTTAGAGGCAGCAGGGTATGCTGAACTGTCCCAGTTGATGGAAGGCCCTGCTTTGAACTTGGGCGTCAGTGTATTGTGTAGGGGCCTTGGGAGGGACCATGGTTCAGTGGTTACGATTGTCCACCTGAGAGGTGGCTGGACTTCTCAGCCACAGTTTGTTAAATTTGCAAATGCCCTCTGGGAACCATCTGGAGGAGAGGTCTATAAACGTAATGTCCGGATTATGAAGGGAGTAATGGCAGAATTTCCACTTGCTTTGAACCCACTGACCTCAGCTCGGCTTACTATATTCACAGTCTTACCAGAGAGGGTAGGGGTGGCTGAACAGGACAAGTGTCATTGCCCTGTGCCTCCTACAGCCTTGGGGGTGGGGCTAATTTCAGCTCGGCCTCTCAGATCCCCATGAGCCATGCTGTGCACAGAGAGAAGCTCGTGATGGTGACAGAGGCAGGGATGTGGAGGGGAGAGCTAGCCTGGGCTCAGTTGAAATTCTGAATTCCTGAGGAGAAATGCTGGAAGAGCAAGTGACCTTTTAGAAATTTAGGAATTGGTTAGCCTGTATTTCTGTGATCACAATAAGAGGTCCCTTCCCTCTGTAAGCTTTCCCAAGATAGTATTTGCATGGAAAGTCCAGAAAGCTTGTTAGCCAGTTATAGGAGCCAATGTGACCTCTAAGGGTCCCCCACTAAGGGTTCCAAATTCCGCAGGCACAGATGCTGCCCTCTCAGTTTATCCCCAAGACCACGCCTTCTACCCTGGACAGGTTGGAGGTCTACCTGGTTACATGCCCCAAGCTGGTTCTGCCAGCTCCAGGCAGCTCTCCTCCCAGGTCTAGAGGTTTGCCTGGGGGTGCCAGTTGTCTCACAGAGGGAAGATGCAGCAGCTTAACCCAAGAGAGTCACCCTGGCAAAGCCAGGGAAGTGCCAAAGTCCTGTGAGTGCTTTCCCAACTAAGCAGAAAACGGGGTGAGTTGCCAAACGAATGTCCTTGACTACACAGCACTTACATAAAATATGCATGCCAGTGGAGATGTTTTCCCTAACAATGCTCTGGGAAATTACATTAAATTTCAAAATGATCCCCTGCTTTCCCCGCATTGCCCACAGAGACTGACACCAACAGCGCCATTAAGCAGAGGTAAAGTAGCCGTCTTGTTACTGCTGCCTTTACGAGAGCCAGGGATCAAATATTTTTTCACAGTTTTATGTGGATAGTTTCATGAAAATTGATCAGGTCTAAAAAGTCACAGTCCAAATGAAGCTAAGGTTAAAGATAATTTATACATGATATTCCTAATTTTATTCCGAGCCCTTTTATTACTATGCAGGCCTTTATGACTTTAAAGAAAATGTCAGTAGCGGCAAATGACATTGTACTGAATAATCTCGTTATGAGGGACGAGACATTTAAAACTATTCTGAGCTGGTGTCGCTGAGTTCTGCTGAACGCACACTTTCCCTGAGCCTGGCTCTCCAAAATCCCCCGGCTTGGTTTTAAACCCTTGTGGGGTGGACTACCTCATGGAGTTCCCACTCGTACTCTCCCCAAGCTGTCTTCAGATTTAAACTTTTTCTTGGATTTCCTGTTTTCATTCACCTTCGAGAGACAGAAACCCAGCGCCATTAGCAAATCATATTCTTAATGCAGTCCTAAATCCTGTTCATATGGCTAGCCCTGCATCCCAGCACTGACTGCAGACTGTTCTTCTGGCCATGGGAGACCAGGTCTAAACTCAGGCAGGTAGTGTCTGCAACTCTAAGACTCTACGTGACCCTCAGATCCCTGCTATGTCTAAACTCACAGGGGCTCTTAAACTGGCTTCTCACTGGAGAGTTGCCTTTTACATATTCCTTAGGAGGATAAATAATAAGGAGGGTCACCTCTGGAGACAGGCTAGCACGGCACATCACTGTGCCAACCTCTGTCTAAGACCTGACTCTCATCACAGCGCAGGATGCTGAGCCCCATGTACAACCAAATAAAGTCAGCTTCCCAAAAGAAATGATTGTAACTAGGCTTCACTGCAGTTCCTGTCTCTCGGGCTAGGGCAAGAAAGCTCATGTATGCAAAGACTGCTTGGCTGTGGCTTTTTCTTGGGTGCTATCTAACCCTGGGGATGGCATCTTCTCCCTCCTCCACTGTGATCCCTCCGGTCAGCATTGCTGCACACTGTTGCATAGGGTTAACTCTCAGTCAATCAAGTGGACTGACTGTGGCACAAAGGTAAAGACTGATCCCTGCACATTCACTGTCACTCACACCAGGTCTCACTCCAACCTAACAACCCATAAGACAGGGGAGAACCTTTTCTCATTTCCCAGTGAGGAAGGCTTGGCTCAGGGAGCTTCAGGTAGCCCATGCGACATGGTGGCCGCACACTCTGAAAGGAAGCTGAGGACATCTGTCACCAGACCACTGCAAGTAACGGCAGATACAGTGCACCACAGACATTCCCAGCTGTCTCCAAAGAAAATGGTGGTACCGGAGCCACAGCTTCTCTCGAAGCAGAGGCAGTCCCGACAGATAACAGGGAGAAGAATCCCTGGCAGGATTCAGCCACTTTATCAGAACTCTACATTGCATTGTTGCCTAGGAACAGGGTAAAGAGAGTAAAATGTCTTGGTCCAGAGGGATGGACATTTCTGTCTCCGCTTGCCTCTCACTGAGACTGTGACTGTCAAACCTGGTAGGACAATTCAGTCAGCAGGCACATTAAGTGGTCCCCAGAAAAGCTAGGGGGAGCACAGTCTCAAACACATGCATGTGAAAATGTGCACACACACACATGCACACAGGCCTCCATATGGCTGGTACATGCATGTTCTTTAACTGTTTGTGGTGGAGGTATGGGGGTCAGATCAGGGCTATAGATTCAGAAATTCCAAATGGAGTATTTTGCTTTGGTCTCTTGTTTGGCCAAAACTGTTTCGCTTGGTCCACCTTTTGGGGACACTTGTAGAGGTAAGACGCATCGAGTTTCCTGAAGTATACAGGTCTTGTGTGAAGAAAAGGCATGGGGACCTTAAGGTTATCTCCTGGGACTCCCAGAAGCCCCTTTGGGCCCCCAGACATTTGTGTAGAAGTTTGCTTACACCACCAATTGTCGTCGTGTCCCTGGTGAGTTTTAAGAGACACTGGCCACTGAGGCATCTGAGTAGGAAATCAGAGGTCTTTCTAGGAAAACCACATCCTGGATGTTAATTTCCTTTCCCCTCCCAACAAAGTGGAAGACCAATTAAAGGCAGAGAGTGATTCTGCCAGGGATACCCCCCTCTCCTCAGCACTACTTCTCTCCCCCACCCCCACGCTCCATCTTGCTGGACCAATGATGGGATTTGCCTCATCAAAAATGTGCTGTGAAGTCCCCTTCGCATCATCGATCGGCTCTACGAGGCCATCCTCCGACACGTCTGCAGATGCTGCGCGCGTCTAGCAGAGACACGGGATCCAGTGCCAAATAGGAAGGGAAGGAAATTAACGGATGCTTCAAAACCTGGCAGGAAATTTAAATGCCAGTGCTTTTCTGGGGCAGGCCCCACCGGAGCCTCTTTGCTCCAGCTGGACTGTCCTCCTGCCCAGTTCCTGTCTGGCCTTGTCTCTCTTGTACATGCATCCAGCGGTGACTCACATTTGTTTCCTGGGCCAGAGCACCTAGACACTGGGGAGGGGAGAAGTCTTCTCTATCCAGGCTCTTCCTTCTAATATGTGCCACCCCTGCATGGGGCAAGCAGAAACCTTTCCATCCTGGGAAGTAGGCTCCCAAGCAGGCTCCTGGGGGCTCAGACTGGCAGTGCCACCCACCAGACACAGAGTGATGATATGGCCAGTGCAGAGCGATGCAGCCGCTTTCTAGTGCTGCTATGTGAAATGCACTTTGCCACTCTAGCAGTGGGTTTGGGGCTCGGAGGAACAGACAGCATCACTGGCTTCTAAACCATGGGAAGTTCCCTGCATTTAATCATCAGGTGAGTGTCCAGAATCTCACAGCACTTCCTTGTTAACCAATAGCTTTGCCAGCACAGCTTTCCTGCCATTTAACACATGAAAATGTTGACATTGGGGGGGGGGGGGGGAAGGGTCTCCGTTCTCCAAATTTAAAATAAAATAAAATAAAATCTAGGCTTGCTGTTTTGCTCCCTAACTGCTGTCTCTTATCCTACTATACTGTAGGTACCGGCTAACAGACAGGCAGAGATATGCTACAGGCTTTTCCCATCCCTTATGGAAACCGAAGTCTTCGACCGATGAAGTAATAAGCCAAACGACCACCCTGGGTCTAGGTCAAGAGGCTAAACCCAGAGAGTAGAAAGTGGGTATTGATGAGCAAGCGATTGACTCACTGAGCTGTTGATGAAGACCAGGGCCAGGGTGGGAAGAAAATTGCTTATAAATACACAGAAAGCCCAGCCCTACATGAGGACCCCCTGCACAGCTAGAGGAGGGGACAAGGGAAGTTTGCTCTTGGAAGGCTTGCTCCCAAACACAGCTAACAGCCCCCATCTGTTCTGGAAAGAGCTGGAATTGTTTTATGGGCTGAACAGACAAGCAGAAGGCCAGTGAGACAGGCTTCTTGTGTCAGCTAAGAAAGCTTTAGTCTGTACAGGTTTATCTTACCCAGAAGATTGGAAAGGTGTGGGGCCATTCACTCTCATCCCTATGTCCAGCCAAGCTCAGAGACAGATAGGTCAGAGCTTCCTTATAAAGCATACAGAACCCAGTGTGCAAGGGAGCCCTCACCCTCACCGGGACCTCACTGTAGTGACTGTTGGAGCTATGAGCAGGGCTCCTGGCCAGCAGCAGAGCAGTCCCTGTGTGCGTAGCAGGGCAGGTTTTCTCGTGGGACGCCTCAGACAAGAAGCAGCACCATCCCAAAACTGCCTTCTGGGAAACTCTAGACTTTCCCTGTGAGGAGGGCTTCCAAGCCAATGTGGTCTAACCTCTCAATACACACAGGGACACGTAGCCTAGAAAGGAAGATGGGCATCCAGAAATTCTCAGCCATGGCCTGGCTGCCTGCTTTTACCACAACTCCATAGGTGGCAGTCTCTCTGAAGCATGTCAGCCACTGCAAAGTGACAAGCCTCCCAGCCAAGGAGACTTTTGCATGAGGCTAGGACGGCACCATACTCCCTCCCGAACCTCCTCTTGGTGCGTATTAATTATGCACAGTTGTGGGTTTTATTAGAACATCTCACACATTTACATAATGAGTTTTGATCAGATCCACACAGTCTACTCTCTCTTGTTCCCTTCCCACTCCAGCCGACCCCTTTCTTCTTCCTACCCAATGCTCCTCATTTAATTCCTTTCTGTGATTTGGTGACAAGGGCTGCTTACAGGAGTGCTGGGTGAGGGGCTATTTACTGGAGCATGGGTGTTTTGCCAGTGACTACACCACCAAAGAAACATTCACATTTTGAGAAAACGTCGTCTCGAGGAAGCTAAGTATTTTGTTCTAACCAAGATAGTAAGGAATGGTGGCAACTGCCTGAAGCCAAAGCCTGTGCCTTTATCTTTAATCTCAGAGGCACTTAGAGTCCACCAGGAGCTTGACCTTCGACCCAGAGTCTGCTTCCCTTCTCCCACCCACAAAGCCTATCGTCCTGACAGCAGCACACTGGGCAATGCAAAGAGAAATTCTCCAAATGCTTCATGTATGTAAATGTATGTCATACAGGGACGGGTGTCAATTTATGTCAGAAATGAGGTGTGCCTCAAAGGTCTTCCTGGTGTGGTAACGTGGAAGCTCTTTGATCAGGTATTTTGCACCTAAAGACTACTGTGAAAACTCTGGGCACACAGACAAGACTAAAACCATAGCATTACTGGAAACAAACCCAAACCCAAATTGCCTCTGCTGATGTTCTGAGCTACGTTGTACCCAGGACCCATCCCAGTCAGCATGGAGGGAAATTTTTCCTTGTTCTCTCTTACATGTGTGCTCAAGTGTTTGGGACGATCTGATGTGGTATTTATAACTTTAGATATGTCCAAAAGCACACAAGGAGAGCTATGAAGCAGAGTGTCAGAGGTAGAGGGTAGGCCATATTCTTTGTTCTGTCTTTGAAAGTCCCCTGTGGGTTTGAAATTTTTCACGGTAATAAGATGGGAAAAGCTATGTAATTCAGAACCGAGGGACAAGTTCAAAGTGCAGGCTGTATCAAGTGTCTGTTTCAAAGGTCAAGGTTCTAAGCAGTGTGTGTTTGGCCAGCATGGCCTGCCCTGACTGCCTTCAGCCCAGGTGCTCTGGCAGCCTGGCAGACTTCTCAGCAAGCTTCTGTGGCACCTAGGACAGAGTGGCCTGTAGTAAATAGAACTCCAGATTCCTGGCTAAGACCTCTGGCATCACAAGCAAACACAGGACTCTACCGCTAACCAAGCCATCTCTAAAGTTAGACTTTAGACCTCCTGGGGTTTCCCCAGAGTCACCTTTTCCACTACGTAAATGCTCATAAATTATCCTATGTGCAATAAACCTAGATTTCGAAAAATAAAAATTGGGGTTAGAGTTCAGGGGTGGAGCATTTGCCTGGCGTGCGCCAAGTCTATCTTCAGCACTGAAGAAACGGGACGGGAAGAGGCTGGTGTGCGTGGACACCAAGTGTGATCACTCCTCTCAAGCATGAAGAGTACATGCTGAATAACTGCATCTGTCCCCAGGGCATGACAATGTATAGAGGAAAAGATCGGAGGATCCACCCGCCCACCTTTTTTTTTTTTTCTTTTAGAATTTGGCATTAGAGGAAGAAAGTCACTTTATGAAATTCATCTAAATGTATGGCCATAAACTCACCACAACCTAACCTAGAAAGAAGTCTAGAGGCTGGGGAGACATCTCTGTCAGAGAGGTGCTTGTGCTGTAAAACCAAGGACTCAAGTTCAGCCCCTCAAACCCATGTCTGATGATTAGTATCAACTGTCAACTTTCCAGGACCTAGAATTTTCTGTGAAGTGGATCTCTAAAATACCCATAGGGGACCCTCTTGGGCCAGTAATTAACAGCAGTGTGGGACAACCAGTGCCCCCAGAGCTCCCAGGGATTAGACCACCAACCAAAGAATGCACATGGAGGGACCCATTGCTCCAGCTGCATATGTAGCAGGGGATATCCTTGTTGGATGTCAATGGGAAGAGACATCCTTGGTCCTGAGAGGGCTTGATACCCCAGTGTAGGGAAACGCCAGGACAGGGAAGCACGAGTGGGTGGGTTGGTGAGCAGGGGGGGGGGGGAATAGGACAGGGGCATTGGAGGGGAAATCAGGAAAGGGGATAACATTTGAAATGTAAGTAAAGAAAATTATCTAGGGCTGGCGAGATGGCTCAGTGGTTACGAGCGCCGACTGCTCTTCTGAAGGTCCCGAGTTCAAATCCCAGCAACCACATGGTGGCTCACAACCATCCATAACGAAATCTGATGCCCTCTTCTGCAGTATCTGAGGACAGCTACAGTGTACTTACATTAAAGAAAGAAAGAAAGAAAGAAAGAAAGAAAGAAAGAAAGAAAGAAAGAAAATATCTAATAAAAAGAAGGAAAAAGAAAAAAAGAGAAGAAAACAAAAACAAAAATAAAATAAAATACCCATGAGGGGTTGTCTAAGTTAGACAGGTTTCTCGGCAGGCCCACATGAAATGATTTTGATTGCATTGATATGGGAAATCCCACCTTGATTGTGGGCATAACTATTCTCTGGGCATGTAGAGAAAGCAAGCTGAGCACTAGCATGTATCCATCGCTTTCCACTTCCTGAGTGAAGATGGGATAGGATCAGACAAATTCCTGTTCCTTAAACCATGTCTTCCTTACTGCCACCATGTCTTCCCTATCATGCTAGGGATAGACATGATAGATCTGTGAGCCAAAATAAATGCTTTCTCCCTTCAGTTGATTTTGACAGGTGTGGTTTTTGGTTTTTTTTTTTTTCCACACAGCAAAAGAAAAGTAACTAAGACAAGTCATAAAGGAAAAAGAACATAGATGAACCTGGGTGTGGCAGCATGCCTTGTTACCTCAGTACTGAGATGGTACAAAGAGGCAAGTCCCTGAGGTTGACTGGTCAGCTAGCCTAGGCTCTTGACAGATAGATGCCAATGAGACAGATGAGTCCAGAGCTAGGTAGAAAATGCCAAAGGAAAAGCACCCAAAGTTGTCTTTTGGCTTCCATGATGATATGCACACCAGTGCACTCACATGCACATGGGAATGTGCATGGACACATGCATTAAAAATTCTATAGTATCTTTACGTGTACAATCTCAAAAAGAAAAGAAGCCAGGTTGACAAGAATGTAAGGAGGTGGCTAGAGATTAAAAAAAACAAACAAACAAACCCATAGGTGCTCTGAATCTAATTGCTAATTAATTGATGTGTTATACATCCTAAAGGATTTACTTATGTGAGTCTGTAAGTCACCCCAGCATATACTAGAAATAGATTCAATTCTATCTGCCTGTTGTATTTCAATGACACTGGAAAAAAAATCAAGACACACATATAAACGTAAAATAAAATGTGTTCTTCACTTGTCCAGTCTGGGGCTAAATAAAAATAAAATCCAATAAGTGGGCAAGCATGCAGAATGGATAAACAACCCAAATACCAAGATCTCCTGCTCTGATTTTGGACAAACTCATGGGAGGAAACAAACAGGACACTTTGAGCTTTCTGTGACTGTCCAAATCCTGAAACACTCCAACAGTGTATGGAAAGCAGTCACCAAGAATCCCAGATGGTCAGAGAGGGCGACAGGTTCCCAGGCAGGGACAGGCAGCAGCATGGACCCACTTCAGGGGAGCTACCTACCTTGTTCAGTGATCTGTTTTGGATCAGCAAATGTGTCTGATGCCTGACCTCCAGCAGTCATTTCTCCACTGTGTGTAGACTGAATGTAAGAAGACTGGCATTGAAGTCAGGAGCCTCAAGTTCTTTCCTACCCTGGTGCTCACCCTACCCGAAAGGAAAATGACTCTTCTCTTCTTCCATTTCCCAGCACTGAGAGAGCACAGCCATGGGAACCCACGGTGCAAGGCGTTAGAGCATGCATCAGAAGAGACTTTCCTGATGCAGAAGCTGCGCTAAGTCTGTGCTGGGAACTTCTGTTAGATCATTTGAATATTCAAATTCAAAAACAATTTATTTTTTTAATTTTAGATTTTGGTTGGCTGAACTGGACTCTCTTGATTTTCGGTAGCCCAATCCCCTATAATGTCATCCCGTAATTTCTCACTTGTTTCTGTCCCAGGTCAGCCTGAGGTCATGTGTGGAGTGGCTAAGGGTGGACATCTCTACTACATTCCCCTGGCTTTTTTTAAGGCTTAAAAAAGGAAGAAACTTTTGCCTCCTCTAAATGCAAATCTTCCTGGGAACCCTGTGCCTAATCTCCTACAACTAATTAATCTGCTGGAGCTGATGAAATGTTACCTCTGCATTTTTTTTTGTTCCTTGTATACAATTATTGTAACAGTGGTGAATTAATCAATATTCCCAATCCAACTGTAAAAACAATCAAGAAAAGCAGTGCTTCTCAGGAAAAAAAAAAAAAACCAACAACAAACCACCAAATAATATTTATTAACTCTGCCTCAACCCACAGCAGAAGCAAATGCCGTTCAGGCATTTTCTGCAAGTGTAATAAGCAAACTCAGATACATGATGGAGGTGGCATGTGCCAATAATTTCGCCATTTTACACTGCAGAGTAATTGAAGGATTTAATGAGAAACAAACCAATAAAAATAAATAGACCATGCTAGAGGAGGAGAAACTGATCTGAAATGGAAGTTGCTCCATTGTGAGTTGAGACTTTATTTTTTTGGCTTGGTTTGACCATGGAGGGGGTTGAGGGGTGGGGGGTGCACAGTATCATGACAAAAAGTTCTTACCCACGTTTTCAGAGAAAATACTAGAATGTTTTGCTCTGGAGTTACTGTGACTTGTTGAATGGAAATGTGGTCCTCCTGCTTCTAGTTGCTTTGTGCATCTTTCCTGAGATGTCCCACAAAGACAAGGACACTGCTTGTGTCCAGGGAGCTGTAAGTCTTACTAATGGTTTCCAGACTGTGGTGACCTTGGTCCAGAGTGGTGGCCCATGGGAAGTATCGCCCTGTCGACATCCCCAGTTGGCTCTTGACTATGAGTTTAAGGAGCCTGCTTTTCCTGAAAGCATCAGATAGAAGAAAGGGCATGGTTCTCAGGAAGCCCGCTCCAAGGATGAGACAGTGGTGTTCTTCATGTATGGAGAGGTAGACCTGAGCTTCATCTACACTCACGTGTAGGCCTGGATCAAAGGTGAGCCAGGCATGGTTCCTGCCTGTGGAGCTCAGGTCAAATTGAGAACAGAGACTAGATCCTACCAGGGTTTATGGGGGATATGATGTACAGTTCCCTAGCCGTGAAGCAGATGTGCTCAGTAATATATATGGAAGGAGAAGGTGGCAGGCTCTGCTGTGGAAGGGCACACTGAGCAAGCAGGCTCAGCTGGATGGAGGCACAGGATACAGACAATCATCAAGGCAGGCAGGGAGGTCCTAGTCACAAAGCTGAAGACCTCCAGGAACAAAGGGGATCTTGGGAAGCTCAGCCAAGGCTTAGCCAGGTCAGGGAAGGGCCAAGATAGGACCTCAATGGAGGAAAAAACCAGGGAAGATAAACACCAGCTCTGTACACAGGTGAGGCATGGTGGGGCCCTGTCAGAGAGCTGGGCTCTCCCTGTTTTGTACATTGTAACAGGGGGTCCCCAGCCTATTACTAAGCCAGAGTTATTATTCACCTACACCTCACTGGGCTGGAAAACATGTCATCTTTCCAGGGACATGCCTTACTGTCCAGCACACCTTTATGTTAGAAAAAGAGCATACCTTGACTCTTATTTTTTTTCTTTAAATCCAGAGAATCTAGCTTACTGTGATTTCTTTAAGGTGTGCTCTTTTTGACTTCTCTTTTCTCAGACCTTAATATCCAATATCTATGGGAAACTGAGATCACCTGATTGCAAGGGTGCTCAGAGAGCAAAAGAGTAGTTACATGGGTGCTCAGAGACCAAGGGAAACAGAAGATGAGCACAGACAACCATGGAATCCTTCCCAGTTCCCAGGCTTGTGGGGCCAAGCAGTAGTCAGGTTTCTGCCCCCGATGGAAGAAAAGCATTTCATTTTCAAGGAAGTTTCAATGAGCTTCTGCTAACACCTGCCACACAGGGGACAGGGATGCTTCTACTCACACCCTTGGTGAGATTAGTGACAAGAGCACCCCCATGCAAGAACAGTTCAACCTTGCCTGAGAGCTGACAACTAGAAGACCCCTTCTGCTACCCACCCCTCTATATGACCACTGCCCTAATATGAGGGTGTGGACCGGGGGTCTGTTGAAACTACTGAACTCACCAAGAAGTTCCAAGACTCTTGGTTCCTTTTGCTGCCTCTGCCTCTATCATATTAAGAGACAGATTTCTGCTTCAGCAGCTCAAGTGGGTAAAAATTAAGACATGAGGAGAGTAAGGCAGAAAGGGAGGAAGCCAGAGGGGATGAAGGGAGGGAGGAATAGAATTTGTGAGGAAGGAATAGAGGGACTCACTTCAAAGGCCTTAATTTAATCTACCAGGCCTGCTGATACCCAGTGTCCTCTGAACCTTCAGTCTCTAAGAAATGGGAGTGACCATTAATGGGCCCAAATCTCAGTCCAGAAAAGCCCAGGTCTCAAGAATTAGGGGTAAATACACACACTGCTATGAACCTGGAATGATGACAGAGTCACCTGGCACGTGCTGCTCTTTCAATTTGAGAGTGTTGGCAGCTTTAAGTGACAGAACCAGGATTTTTCTTTAGCAGCGCACAAAAGGATGGACTTCTGAGACCAGAGCCCAGGGGACTGACTTCCTTGGGATAACACAGCTCATCAGAAATAACCTGTCTCTATCCTACAGTCACCTGCCCCATTTCCCACACTCCCCCTGAGTCCCAAGATAAGACAAAGTGTTTTCCCACAGAAGCAGATCTTCCAAGATACATGCCTGGCTATACACCAGTGCTTGAGGACCTAAGTGGGGGCATCACCTCCCACAATTCCCCGTTGTCGACCTCAGTTTCCCCATCTGTCAAGGGGTGGGTTAGTGAGGACAGAGACATAGTAGCTGAAGTTTCTATGAATGCTTGGTGCCCCACAGCCTGAGAATGAGCCTGAGGACATTCAGTTTTTGCCCTATTCCTTTGTACAGCAGAAGGAAGATCTACTTGAGTTCAGCACCCCAAAGCCTTCTGTTCACATTCCTTGACTCTGTTGATTCTTGGTTCACAACGAGAACACCATGGGAGTGTGTGGCAGACACTGCTCACATCCTGATGAACAGTTAGCAGAGACATACAGGAGCTTTCCCCAAAACACAGTTCTAAAGGGCACACACCAAGATGTATGTCTCCAACTAGGCTCTGCTTCTCATGTCTACAAAACCTTCCCCAATGGAGCCAACAACTAACAACTCAACCTTCAACATACGGACCTTCTGGGAGGAACTCTGCCTATTCAAACTACAACCCAAAGGAAAGTGGGTCGTTCTGGTGTGTGGAGTAAGGCAAAGAGCCACCCAGAGGAGTTTTCTGAGAGAGATGCCCTCCCCCACCCACAGATTTGCCACAGGCACAGAGAAGATGGAAAACCATGGACCACAGATCAAATGGGTCTCTTCAGCCATGCTCAGCTTCTGGGGACAGCTCCTGGGCAAGTTTGGCCATCTTATTTGGGTTTCAATAGCACACTTACCATGCTAGGCTGGTCAGGGACTTCAGCTCCAATGATGAGTGACAGAAAAGTCACCAGGGAGCAGCCTTTGAGAATGAAGCCTGCAGAGACTGGGCAAAATGGGGCTGGAGTATGACAGCAGACCCAGAGCTCCCATGGAACTACTCACTGGCCTAAAGCCTGAAAAAAAAACTCAAAAAAGATATGTACCATGGCTATTTTGAATTCAGAGCCTCTGTCCCAGAAATTGGGCATGGGCTATAGTGTATCTCTCTCTGAGGAACAAGGGTAGATCAAACTCTGAGCCAATTGTGAAGTCCAAACCTCCACTGAGTCTCCCTGCCCACTGAAAGGCTGCTGCCAGCAGAGCAGCTTGAAGACCTCTATGAAAACGCCACAAGCCACCAGAGCATTGGGCTTCAGAGCCGAGGTGGTAATGGCTAGTAGGCCATGTAAGGCTTCCTGCCCAGCTATCCTCAGCCCCAGCACCAACAGGCTGAGTCTCTGAGCTCATATCCTCTGCATTGCTCCAGGTCTTCAGTGCCAGGCGTCATCCATTGGATGCCAGAGTGGAAAAACATAGCACAGAAGCAAAGCTGGTTTCCCCGTGCTTGTTAGTGGGGAAGCCCAGCCTGAGCAGAGCTGACCCCACAAGTTAGCGCCTGGCACTGACCTCTGTCCTCATGTGCTGCCAAATGAGCCCACTGAGATGGAAGCATTAGCAAACTTGAGCAGACCCTTGTCAAAATCCCTGTGGAAAATCCAAGCACAAAACTAATAATAAGTCATTACTCCACACCAGTGTGGACTTTAAAAACTATCGGCATTGCGATATAAATTCCAGCAGGGGTAAACTTTATGGGTAAGAACATTTTTATTATCATACTTCAAAAATTCTGCCTTTTTTTCCATTGGCTACAATTGAAATTTCCATTTAGTGGTGTGTTTACCACTCTTCTTAGCATCCTGAGTCCAGATCAGCGTAGAGCTTGGCACGCTTGCCAGCGAGACACACAGAAGGAGCCCATCCATCCCATGTCCAGTGTGATTGTCTTTTAATGAAATGGGCCATAGCTCTCACACGTGCCTGGCTTCAGTAATAGAACTGAAGTGAAAGTAATTGCCAAGCACAATCATAGTTTACATATTAGTTATTGTAGAACACACACAAAAAACTGAGGGACCACACTGGGTTAAAAGCAATTAACACTGCCGGCCTGGTGTGGGCCTCCTGGGAGAGGACCCTTCCTGCTGTTACTGCTTGAATCTTGATGCAAAGAAGAGAAACTGTGCTTGCAGGAACTGATGCTTTCTGAGGATTTGAGCAGCACCAGGCCTCTGGACAAAGGTAGCCCACGATGAACTCTTGTTTTCTAAATGCTTCCCAGGTGCATGATTTCAGCCATTGAACGTCACACCCTAAGAGGCAAGCATCTTGGCACCAAATTTGGTGGCACACGCCAATAATAGTCACTCCTCAAGATATAAACTTTATGACTTGCCTGAGTTCAAGGCCAACCTAGGCAACTTGCTGAGATCCCAGCTCAAAAAATTGAAAGAGTAAAAGGGAAGGGTGGGAGGGTGGGGAATAGCTCAGGTCTGGTTTTGTCTAGTATAGAGAAGGCTCTGGGTTAAATTCTTAGCAATCCCTGTATGTGCACGCATGTGTGCATGCACACACACACTCACAAAGTAAGCCTATCTGAACCAACATAGAAGTCAAAGAAGTCTGCCTGCCTTGTGTGGGATCCATGGATAAGTGGGGGATTGGAAGAGGGAAGGTTAAGGGCCAGAATGGAAAGATAATGTTTTCCAAAGATGTAGGGGCAAAGCTTAGCATAAAGGAGGGGCTGGGACAGAGGGACAGAGCCAGCAGCAAGGCAATCACAGTTTTACACATTTCCCTCCACTTTCCACGTGTGCTCATCTATGAGCTGGCCCTTGGCATTTTAAGGGACTGTCGTGTTCGTGTGGCAGTCGAAACCCCATTGCTATAGGCAAGGCAGGGAAAGAAAGAAAATGAGGTCCAAAAGAACAGGGGTTAATTGTGGTGGAGGAAAAGGAGGAGTCAGAATAGTCACTGGAGAAGACAGGTTATTTGGACCTGAAAAGACTTCATGAGAATCTTATGTCAGCAGGCAAAATTCGTGAGGACTCTGGGCAAGCTTTGAGCCCTATGATTATGGCACTCTGAGCTTTGCATTGGTTGGATGGTAATGCTCAGGGCCAAGAGACCACTTAAGAGGCTTAACAGGACCCAGGGGATGATGTGGCATTTAGATAGAACAAGCAGGTAGTAATGGTAGCCAGGAGTGCGGGACCTCTGATAGAGGAAACTGAGGCGGTCAGTTGGATGACAGAGGAAAGGTAACAAGTTGGGGACCAGGTTGGACAGAGAAAGACAGATGGTCGAAGAAGCCACTTTTTCCAGAGTACCCTTACTTCACAGGTAAGAAGCTGCATGTCTGTAAGCTCAGTACTCAGGAAACTGAGGCAGAAGGGTCACAGTTGAAGGCCTGCTTGGTCGACATAGCAAGGCCTTATGTAAAAACCAACTCAAGGACTAAGAAGTGGCCCGATGGCAGAACAATCAGCTGTCATGATAGAGGCTCTAGGTTCCACTTCAGTGGCGAAGAGGACGGAGGGAGGGAGGAAGGGAGGGAGGGAGGAAGGGAGGGAGGGAGGAAGGGAGGGAGGGAGGGAGGGAGAAGAGAAGCTACAGCAGCTACATACATAGTAACTGCCCTGTTATAACATTAAATTCAGTTCATAAAGGAAAGGCTTCCTGTTTTTAGTCTCTCCATCCCTGACACTTATGTGGCTTTGTAGAATAGAAAAATAACATCACACACTCCTAAGGAGTTTACATGTTTTAAAAACCTGAGCACTCCTTCACTGTCCTCATATCTCCCTTCTTTGAATTGTCAGGTTTTCTTGATTGTGTAGGACAGAGGCTCATTACTCCAAAAGGCAGGCTTAGTGGCTCAAAGTCTTGTATGAAAATACTGAGGCTGAGCCTGGATGGTTGAGTTAGCCTCTCTTGTCCTAGAAGCCCTCACCACCACCACCACCACCCCAGGAAGATCCTTTCTCTATTTACTGGTAGCGTCTTGCTGACTGGCTTAGGTAAAAAGGTGAAACCACTGGGAATCCTCAGCTATTTCACTTTGTGACAATACAGAAGAAAGACCCTGTACACAAAGACTATCAGTCGATCCCCCAGGGAGTTTCTCAGTTCAGGCCACATGTCCATTCATGCAATCAATAAGCCAAGTCAGTCATTTATTGAAGCCAATATTGATTGAAGATCTTCAACATGCCAGATAGAGTCCAAGCATTAGGGACATGGGAGTGAACATGACAGAACAACTCTGAAGAAGTTTAAAGAATAATGGGGAAAGGCCCACAAGTGGGAACCAAGCAAACAGAAACTAACAGGCCAAGTCTGACATCCAATGACCCACTAAAGCCATCCCGGGGGCTCCTGAAGGAGATGGAATTTCCATTTTCAAAGCAACAGACTAGCACGTGTGCGGCAGATCAGGGATGGAGGGAATAAAAATGGGAGCTTTTCCCTTATGAGATGGATTGAATGTTATAACTGAGCAGACATAATGAACATGCAGAATTGAACAAAGTTCTGATTTGATAGTTTTCCAGTACCAAATAGGGCTCATCCAAGAGCCACGGACCAAAGAAGCTTCGCTCTAGCACATCTCTGCTCCGTGCATTCTTCCACTTCAAAGATGCTCAAAAAGAATCAAAAATCACTTTTCCACCAAAGCTTGGTCTGCAGCTCTGTTTTCGCCCAGGCTCCTCCTGGTCACTCATGTGGATCCTCCAAGCAGTCAAATCCTGAGTCAAGCCGAGAGCTTGCTCCTACTCCCCTGGTATCCAAGAGCCTGACACAGGGCTTGGCACACTGAGTGCAAACCAAATGCGTTCATTCAAGGGATGATTCTAATTTATTAGAATTTCTAAAAACGGCTGTATCAAGCCATAAGGAATTACAGTCTAATATTAAAAGATATTAACCAGCGATTCCTAGGCATCTGTTCTTTTTAGCAATTGCAGTGAGACTGAGTCAGAGACACTCCTAAGACTTGATGTTAAGTGTCTTGTGTTTCATAGGTCATTACATATGCCCTTAGGAGCTGTTAGTGACCACAAACTGGGTACGCCTTAATCATTCTGACAACACTTCAGTCGCTAGTGTCTTCTCTGCCCTTCCTAGAAAAGGGCCTTCTCATCTCAAACCTCCATACTGTGTGGTAACTTGTTAAAGTCAACATTGTCCCCCATCTCCATTGTAGCCCAGGATGCTCAGAACCAATAAGAATAGTGACCCTGTGGCCATGTTTACTGTCACAGATTTTAGAACTAGAGAACTGAAGTAACATCAACAGTATGCGACATGATGTGTGAGCTACCCAGCTCTACTCTTTTAACCCTGACTTGCAGTCTCTTATCCATCTCTGGACAGCTCCTCTCCTATTGTATTTAAACAGATGCTAGTCAGTTCTGAGCCAGAGTGACAAGGAACAACTGCATCAAGAGCACAACACAGGGCGCCTGTGAGCAAAGATGCTGATAACGGACTGCATGCAACCAGAGGATGTCAGATAGACATTGGCTGACCAGCTTCAGGTGTTGCCAGTGGTGATCCCAGCTCCCTGATGATGGATGTGGTGGACAGCTACAACAGATATACGGGCCATCTAACAGATTTGTAGGTCAACAAGAGTAACTCGAGGAAGATACATGCTTGGCCAGTACATAGGAGTTCATTATTTCCAGACCTGACTCAGATCTACACTGTATTTCAAGGGCTTCTGTTTGGAAGCATGGTTTTAATATGGTGCCCCCACCCTCTCGTGGAAGGTCTTGCCTACATCTTGGTCATGGAACAAGCCATGCTCATTTACTAAGAGTAACACCATTCTTTCTGCTTGAAAGAAAATTCCCCTAAAAATAAAGACAGACGTGTTGTCATTGAAGGCCTAATAGGCAATAGTAACTTTGTTTATCTGGGGGGGGGGGTGTTCTCTTCCCTCAGTCAGCCTCTCACACCCCAGCCCATCTTTTGGGGGGCATTCAGGAGACAATGCTATTGAATTGAAGGTCAGTTTTGACAGAGATGACAAAAAATGCAGTTGGCCTTCTTGGTCAAGGATATTTTTCTTGTGACTGAAAGGGAAGATTCAGACTCATCACTCACGATGCCACCCACCTCAGAGTACACATCATCCCCACTGTCATCTTAATGTCCCCATCACTCATGATGCCACTTCAATGTCTTCATCACCCATGAACTCACTCCAGTACCCTCATCACACACAATGTCACCACAGTAGCCACATCACCCATGACATTACCACCTGCGGCTCATATCTGTTCCTAGCTCACAGCTCCACATGGCCAACTTGGTTAGTAACTGTATGATTCGCCCAGGAAGGAGAAGAGCTCAGAGCCAACCCCAAGTGGGATACTTCCAGCAAACACCTCACTGGAAGCACAGGAAGCAGGAGGGAGAACCCATACCTCACTCATAGATAGAGGAGGCTACCCAGAGTTGGAGACAGTCACTGGTTTTCTTATATCTCAGAGCATGCCAGTGGAGCAGGATCAAGGCTAGGTCTATGAGCCTAGAGCACAGATAGATCCATTTGATGCATGGGCCTCCTTACAATTTAGATTCCAAAGAAAGCTATCCCATGGGCCCTAGAGAACACCAGGAGACTCTTAATTCTGGAATCAGGGTGATTTGGAGCCAAGAAGATAGAGTCCCTCCTCTGCTCTTAAGACATCCCTGCACATCGCACCCCACTTGGTCGCTCAGGCTCCTACACTTGCTCAAAGCCAACACTAGCCTGTCTCACTCTGGGATTTTTTTTTAGTGTGCTTTACCGCTACAGTTTGACTCGCCAGACAGATTGTTCCAATATAAACATACAGTTCACGATGGGATAGTGTAGGTTTGTTTTTCTCATAATCACAAACCTACAATATGGCAAGTGTTGCCTAAGTAACAAAATGATTGAAAAGTAAGATTAGCAGCTTATGTCCAAGGTGGGGCTTAGACAGCTCCTCCCAACACCCCTTCCCTTGAGAACAAGTTAAATATTCCACAAAAGCTCAGTACTGTAAAAGCAAGAAGGAAAATGAGAGATTTAATGGTGTTTTTAAAGATGGGGGTTCAGGGAGGTGACTTAGAGGGTAAGGACACTTGAACACAAGATTAATGCCCTGAATTTGTTCTCTACATTCCACAAGATGTCAAAAGAGTTGTTCTCAGACCTCTACATTCCCACACAACAACAACAAATTTAAAGACAAAATTCGACTTAAGGAATGCTAACCCTAAACACAGAAAATTGAAAGCTCAGAGGCACATGAAGAAGGAACTGGCTTTAGAGGGGGTAGAGTGCAGCAGAGTGAGAGGAAACATGGCAGACAGAGGCATGAATGGCCCTTGGTCTCATACCAAAAAGGCTGGATTGCAGACAAACAGCTACCTTTAAAAGAAGATCTAGTAGCCAAGAACTTAACACATGAGGGCCCTTATGTATGAGTGAGAGTCCCCAAAGCGTAAAAGCTTTCTGCAGAAAACAAGTATGTAGGTGTTTGTGACCCCAAATAAGCTCTTAGGATTCCTGTATGTATTCTTTCAGGCAATAGCTGGCTCCTCCATTACTAAAGAAACGCAAAGCAAAGCTTCCAATCCAGCAACAGTGAGCTTCCAGTGAGTTCTGCTGAAGCCAGTTAATAATCCGACTAGACAACCCACAATTGCTAGAAAGGTCATTGAATGACCAGAGAAACTTCTGAAAAATGATACAAAGAAGGAACATAGATATTGTGGACAGAAGGCATATTTCCAGTAAAGTAAAATAGGATATGTTCTCAGAGTGACTGGAGATGCTTGCGCTCATAAAACAAGGGCACAGTGGGGTAGAGAAAGAAAAAGAGGCAAGGAAAGACATAGGGTTTTTCATTTTGGAGACTTCCTTGTTGGAGCCTGATACACTCTGGGTATGCTTGCTACTCAGGCTGGCCTACCCTCACCTCACATGGTCATAGTGGTCACAGCGACATTGCTGCGGGCTAGCGGGTCATCTGGAATGATGTTAGAAAGAGATTGCAGACTCTCATTGGACAGGGCTTAGCTGTGGATCTCTCTCTTTGTCTCTCTCTGTCTCTCTCTGTCTCTCTGTCTCTATCTCTCTGTCTCTCTGTCTCTGTCTCTGTCTCTGTCTCTGTCTCTCTCTCTCTCTCTTTCAGTTTAGGAGCACACTATGAGACTTTTTTTAAGGAAGTAAACAAGGATAGGCTATAGCAGTCCCTCACAGTCCTTGTTGGAAGCATGGTGAAAGGAGACATCGGGACTGGGTTCACTTTTGCTTTTAAAGAGGATCATTCTTATTTTTGTGTTGCTGTCTTGTTGCTATGGCAAGAAGACCTGACAGAAACAACCTGAAGGAGGGAAGATTGTGGTCAATATTATTTCATGGCTTCTACTTCAGTTTCTGCAACTTATCTCAGCGACAGAAAAGCAAGCTGAGACAGTTGCTTATATAATGATTGCTATGCGAGAGAAGGAGTTAGTTCAGTTCCCCTCACTTCTTTTCTCATTTGGTTAGGTTCTTCAACTGCTTACTTTTGGAGAATCAAGCAATTAGTTCTATTTTCACACAGGCATCTCCATCTCTTTTCCCCCGTTCCTCCATTTCCTTTTGCATTACCAAGGCGATGGCTGATATACACTGATAGAGATCCAGTGAGTCACTACTGAATCTTGCCTGAAAGTGTTTTTCAACGTTAAAAAGCAACGGCTATCAGAGTCGTCGCTCTGGTTCTGGAAACGATGCTTGCGGCAGCAATCAGACCTGTACGATAATTACATTTCTTTTCTCGGTGACCAATTGGCCCCGAGTAGCTGTAGAAAATGTTCCTGAGACTAAGCTACAGTTGATTTCCCTTCTACTTTTCAAGCATTTTCACCTTCTTCTAAGCTCTTACTTATATCACCTAGGCTGTGAATTCTCCTTGTCCAGATGCCCACCTCCTCAAACCCTCTGTTCAACTGCTGTTAGTGTTGCTATCTGGTTTAGCTGTCACATTTGAATCCCACTGTGATGAGTTTAATAGACAGAGTTCTGGTCTCAGGGATTCACCCTTTTTCTTAGTTTATGTCCTCCTTACTTCATTAAAGAACAAGGGCAGCTTCTGTCTTCACACTGAGTGACAGTGTAGGAAGAGAACCGAAGGTTAGGCTAGAACGCAGAACTTTGAAGGCATTGTTCTGTAGACTTCTGGAAAGCACTGGGGTTGTTGCCAAGTCTGTCCTTGTCCTTCCTCTGCAGGCAGCCTGCCTCTCTGCTCACCCTGCTTCTTGTTCTTACTCTGGAATGGTGGCTTTGGATAGTCTAAAGTTATTGCTGTATATCTCTCTTCAAACTTTAGATTTATCTCTAAAGAACTTATCACTTTAATTATTCCGTTGCTTCCCTGCATTCTGTATTCTCTTTTTGCTGCATCTCTTATTAATTATAAGAGAACTTAATTTGCTATCACTACTGTCTGTTGTTTTCTTTTCTGTCTGTCATTTTTCCCCTCCTGAAGAAAAAAAAAAAAGAAAATCTCAACTTCACATTCCATGAATTCATTATCTTTAAAAAACTGACCTGAATAGTCATTTTAAGTTATTTTTCTAAAGCATTTATGAAATCTCATTTATTGGCATAAGAAAAAAAAACTGTGATGCTTAATAATCATGATAAAAAACTGAGTAGAGAAAGACCACCGAAGATTAATAAAGCACACTCCTAGATGTGTCTAAAATGGCATCTGTAGAGCTGACTGGCTTTTGGGAGAGCACCCAACGGAGGAGAAAGCTATCCTAGTATCAGCAGGGATACTGGCGGGTTTATTGGAAGCAGGTTGGGAACCTGAGTGGAACAAGAGCAGGAGGAGGAAGGTCCCAGATGAAACAAACATGGCAGGAGAAGGAAGTAGGACAGCCCAACATCATGGCTGTGACCACTCTGACCAGGTGAGGCGAAGACAGGTTTACCTAGTGGTGAGCATACCCAGAATGCATTACATCTACATCAGGGAAGTGTCTCACACCAGGGTAGAACTGTCCCCCAAGGAGAGGAAGAGCTGGGCTCCTCCTGCCTGAGTGTGTTTGTTGCCCCTCAGCCTTGACAGTGAAGGAAAGGTTAGCTTTGGAAGAAAAACTTGACTTGGGGAGAAAGTTTGGTAACTGGCCAGCAGGGACTTGTGCAGCAAAGGGTGCAAAGACTGTGTATCCCAGCTGCCTAGAATGACCCTCCATGTTAACAACTTGTCAAACCATGGTTCTAGATTCAGACCTCCAACTAGAATGCAGTTGTGCACTGTGATGGGCCAGGGTTCCAGGTTTCACATCATGGACTTAAGTTTAGAGTTTCATGTTCACCTCTGGATGGCTATTTAGTCTTCCCTTCATCCCTCAACCAAAGCTTTGCCGGCCATTGAGAACCAGAGGGAAGCATTATAAAATATGACTCCAACTGCAGCTACTCTTAAACCCATCTTAAATCCTTGAGTGCCTTCCAGGGCCCCCCAAAAAATGAGGGTCCAGGATGTTTCCAAATGGTTCATTTCCAAGATCCCCTCTCTCTGTCAACATGATACACAAGGTCTAAGGAATGCCCACCATCACCAGCCTGTGCTGGCCAGTACTTGTCTCATACAGTATATGAATAAGCACATAGTAAGGCCCCTCACCTTCATGCTGTCCTGTTTCAAATGGCTTCAATGGAAGGCATAACATAAAGATGAATGAAATTAATTATTTTGATATTTACTGTCATTTTTCAATAATCTACAATCTTATATATAATCTACCCTTCGATGTGATTTAATTTAGACATGAACTATGCTTGCCAGTTCCTAATGTAGAATATTGCAACAATTTCCAAACATCAGCTAAAATTTTCTTGCTGTTACTTTGCCTATAAGATCTATGCTGTAACTAGTCTAAGGTCCATTTTTTCCCTTGCACATACACAGACATACATACTTAGACCACATGCCGTTTTCTACATCAATTAGGCAAATGCATAAAACTGAAAATGGACCAAGAGCATAGAGGGCAGAATGTACAGGAAGCCCACCTGATGATTAAATATTTATGAATGAAAGAGCTAGGCAGGAAGTGGAATGCCCTCTGATGAGGCTGGTTAAAAATTTATCTAATTAGTCACTTAAAGATGTTTACCTGTTTGTTTTTCTTCATAAAGTACACATGTTTTAAAAGACATTTTTACAGTTGGGAAATGGGGAGTTGATTCAGGAAAGCGCTGTAAGTGAGTAGTAGAATTTTATGTATATATTCAAATGTTTCCTCCAGCTCTACTGCAAGCCTGGAAGAGCAAGACTGCGGTGATCAAAATATCCCACATTTAGGGTAAAATTGTGCATGTTTTCCTGACAATATCTCCTCTCTCCTCATTAATTAAAAAATTAAAATTTTTCCCTTCTCAAGTTCAAATATATTTATCTCTTTAAAATCATGATCCACCAAAACTAAAGGAGCCTTTACCTTGTTTTACTTTCTCCTAACTTCCTTTGTTTTTATTTTGTTTGCTGAGGCAGGGTCTTACGTAGCTCAAGTTGGCCTTAATTTGGCTAGATAGCCAAGGATTGCCTCAATCGTCTTGTTCCACCACTTAGTAGCTGGGGTGTGGTTTGCATGCATGGAAAACATTTCCATTCTCAAAAGAAATGTCTGTGCTCATAGACAACAAGGGATGTCATCTGCTGATGCTAAGTAATGTTTGATTCTTTTTTTTTCCACCTAAGTTTTCAACCAAATTATGAAGTCACAAGACCTGTGCGAAGGAAGTCTGAACTTGAAGTCAAACCTCATTTTTACTTCTCATAAGTACAAAGGGAACAAACAAAACTCGTAGGTCTTACCCAGGTCTTACCACAAGTATCTATTAAGGTTATACGGTCCAAGCTGTTTTAAAAATATGACCCTACAGACAATGCTTTCTCTCCCCCAAACCATCTCCTAAGTAAGAGGACAGCAGCTACAATGGGTGAGCCTGGAGTTGGAGACCCACATCTCAGAGAGGGGTTAAAGTGTAAGAAAGGCTGTCGCAAGGCATGCAGCGGACAGCTGCGTGGCCTCCTGTGGTCAAGCGGCATCTTGTAATTCCATTAGGGTGTTAGATTCAAATGCAGAATTAGCTGTTGCCTACGCAGAATTATGTTAAACACGGACCAGACTGAAAATCAATATTCTGCTTAAGTAACTGGCCCTCCAGTAATTTAATGAAGCTAAATTGCATTACACCGCGGCAAGGTGGAGGGGGACCACTCTGCCTCAACCTTCCATTACACAGGGCTGAGTAGCTCTGTGCCTAAAGAGAAATTAAACACAGACTCGTTTTTCCTCAGAATTTGGAACTCTGCTTTTTATACCAGATTGCTTGTCTGTTTCTTTAATTTAAACCTAGAGTAAATAATTTTCAGGCTCCTAATTAGGGAAAGAACGAGAACCTCTGTAGCACAACAGATAACATGTTGGAGGGATATTGGGAAGGTAGATGCTTTTCTTAAAGCCGTAAGAATAAGACTTTAGGGGACACTGAGTGGGAACGAAGGGCGTCAGCTGTAGCGTGTGTATATTAAAATTTAACTGGAAAGGCTTCAAATAGACACTGTAATTAATTAGGCTCTCAATTTGAATAAGAACCACAAGGCATGGATGGAGATAATTTTCTTCAAAATTGCATATATAAAAATATGTGTAAAATAAGAATTTTTTTTAAAGCATACCTTTTTTTTTTTTTGTTGGTCATTCTTGCATGTTATAGATTGCTTTGGTTTTGCTTTTGGGTCTTAGAGTGGTGTGGCTGTGTGGGTGGGTAGGTGTGTGTGTAAGTTTGCTCAGCTCAAACCCCTTTCATAGAGCCCCGAAGTGGGCATCTTCTCATTTATGGTTGTGCTGCAAGAACTTCAAGGTCTCCACACAGTCGGCAGGTACTCATTACGGCGCTCTCACCACAGAAGTTTGTGCTAAAGATGATTGACAATAGAAAGGAGGTGTTGCTACACCATTTCAGAGTTATTGGCAACTCATTTATTTATTATTCAGTGGCAAACTTCATCTATATAAATCACTTCACAGACTTATGTCCAAACTCCAAATTAAAATGACAATAATTGCATGTTGCTTAGGATGGGGTAACACTAGAAACAGGACTTTTTCCTTTATAGATGTCAATTTGGATACTCCCGGACCCAATAAGTTTTATTAAGCACGTGGGTCACTATCTTTGAGAAATCCTACACTTCAAATATGTGGGGATTAATTGGCATGTATGCTTGCTTACCGAGCTCGCCAGTTTTCTTAATCCCTCAGACTGTAAAGGACATAGCTATGAGTAAAGAG
The DNA here is from genome assembly GCF_000001635.26 of Mus musculus. Classification (NCBI taxonomy): domain Eukaryota; kingdom Metazoa; phylum Chordata; class Mammalia; order Rodentia; family Muridae; genus Mus; species Mus musculus. The sequence continues at coordinate 136,477,000 of NC_000073.6, forward strand.
GCAAAATGAAAGTGACTTTGACACACCACAACCTCAAGTCCCCAGCCCTAATGCTTCCTCGTTCTCCAGTCATCTCTTGTGACACCAACCAATGTAATGTCACAGACAGCAGAGATATCTTCAAAACCCCGCAGCAGCTATGAAATAAAGGCTACACGCATCCTCAGTGGAGTGTCACTGTGCCGTACTCTTATTCAATTGTCTTTCTTGGAGAAAAATGCCTCTGGTTTTCTGTCTAAGCATGCCTCCCTGAATGGATTCACCCAACCATGAGCCAAATATCTGTTTTTACAAAGCATGGCTTGGCTAGGGATGTGCTCAGTTAGTTGAGTTCTTGCCTAGCATGCATGACGTCCTAGGCTTGATCATTAAACCACATAAAACTGTGTATGCTGATGCATGACTGTGATCCCAGCACTCGGGAGGTAGAAGCAGAAAGATGAAGAAATTTGTGGTCATCCTTGGCTACACAGCCAGCTGGATGCCAGCCTAGAATACATAAAACCTCATCACACACACAAACACACACAAACACACACACACACACACACACACACACACATCTTTGCCAAACAGAGGAATATTTTCCCCTTGTCAATCCATAATAATACAGAATAGCAACTATTGACGCACCAATAATGTGTACTGGTGATTTAGAGTATACAGCCATGTGCACACATCTTGTGCAAACATGCATCTCCTATAAAGGACTAGAGCATCCGAGGAGCTTATGTCTAAGGGAGGGTCCTGGAACCATCTCCATAAAGATGGAGGGGACAACTTTAAGGAAACAGAACAGCGGAGGACAGCAAGGCTGGCTCAGGAATTTCTCACTAATGAGCTGAGAAATACAATGAGAAAGAAATAATGCTCACTTCCAGAAGGTTCCAGGCCTCAAACAGGGAGAAACCCAAGTCTACTCTGCATGTAAACACTCTGTGATATCTGCAGATGACAGAAGGATCCAGTAGTGTTTGTCAGAGTAAAAGGCTCGGGATGTTGCCATCCAAACATCTTACAGGGACCTCAGCAGCCCTGTAGATCTCATCCTAGCGGTCTAAGGTTTCTGAGTCCCAGAACATCTATCTCACGAGTCCTTAGAAGTGTCTTAATTCCTCAAGTAACAAACAGTTTTCATATTCTGCCCCATGTGCTACCATTTGGAAGTAACAGCACGTGGCTTTGATGGTTGAGACGGTCGTCAAGGTGGGGTTAAGTCTGCAGTGAGATTTGGCAGTGAGCTGGTTAATGTTATGGAATAAATGGTAACAGTTAGGCTGTCCTCCTCCGGAGAGTGGGACTGTGCTTAGTGACACTGGATGCTGCCATCTTTCTTCTGGTAGTAGAATCACCAAGGTCAGGGTGCCTTTTTCAAAAGCTGGAGGGACAGAAGCAATTCAGAGGAAAGAAAAGGCAAAGAGAGGAGGAGAAACCATTGTCTACCTCTTCCTTCAAGGGACTCCAAGGGGTAGCTTTTGTAATTCTAGTAGAACATGCTGCACACCTGAGTTGCTCTGCCGTGATAGGTGTGGGGAGCTTGCATGTGGGATCCTGGGAGAAAAGCAAAAAATTTGTATGCATTTGAAAAAGAAAAACCTCTGGTTAAATCTGATTTAAAAAAAAAAAAGATTTAAACTAAATAGAAAATACCATTTAAAATCACCAGCTACTTTTGATAGCTGAGAAAAAGCAGAGAATTGAGCATTCTGGTCCTGAACCTTGCTTTTTCTCCACTGTTGGTGACAATGAGCCAGGCAAATCCCTTCAGAGAGCTGTGTCCCTAGGTCCCTGCATTCAGAAATGCCCTTTTCAAAATCTATCCCAAAGAAATCATGGTACGGAGGTGCAAACTTAAAAAAAAAAAAAGTCACGTGAACTCTAAAAATGTAAAACTGGGTTTAATAAATGCTTTTAAATTCATTTGTAAGATCATCTGACATTTGTAAAGGCTGGTCACAAAGTTTATTAATGCAAAATAAGGAACAGTTTATGGCCAAAGCCTGAGTAGGGAAAGGGGACATATAAAACCACACATACCAATTGTAATCAATGTATTAAAAATACAAGTGAAACGAGTTTCAAATCCACAATGTTGTCACAAAGGGACAAGGCTGTGGTTACAGTTTTCAACCCATCTCTGCTTCAGAAAAGTCCTAGAAAAGGAGTGTGGGAGTCACATGTGCGTTTTAAAGTCATTTGCTTACCAACAGGAAAGGCAGAAACAGTTCAGCCTGGCCAGCATGGCTGGGCTGTCAACCAACCCTCTTGGCTTCTCATCTACAGAACAAGTCACAGACAAATAACATTAAAAAAAAAAAAAAGCCTATTTCCATTTAACTCTCTCCAGTTACCAATGAGGAAACTAAGTCACAAGGTTAAATCAGGGGGACTCTCTAAGTCATCACAGGGCCTCTAAGGCTCACCTAGCCTCATAAGGAAAAGAAACAAGCTCTATGATCTGCTCTGGGTCCTCACACATTAATCCTGTCATTAGACATCAGTAAGGGACACTCTTGAAGTGCCAAGCACTGCTGTCACCCAGACATCTGTATTCTGGATTTGTAAACCTTCTGAAGAGCTAGTTTCTCAGCACATTGACACAGCTGTTGGTAGAAGACAGAGGGACAAGCTTTGCTCCCAGGGGCACCCAGACTGTGAGGACGATACCAAGAACAAATACCTCCCTCTCCCACGGCTCCCTGTCCACCTGGTCCACCAGAAGATGATCTCATCTGAACTTCCCAGTGTGGCCTTGGGCCGTGTCCTCCTGTCTCTGCAGACCTAGCTGTCATCTTCTAGAACACAGGCCCAGAACTGAGAAGTGTTGCTGTTGTTTATGAAGGCTGTGTCCACAGAAACTTCACCAGGAACCTTAATGAATGTCTGCGCATGAAAGCATCAGAAAGGGACAAAGAGAGAAGGGTCCAGGAGGTGGCAGCAGCAGACCCCACGTGAGACTGCCCCTGCCCCTCCCCAGGGCTTTGTTCTGGGTTTTTAACCTTTAGGAAAAGCACCCCTGAAAATCTTACACTTAGAACTTGGGCTGTGTTTTATTTCTCTCACTGAGTTCGTGTGCTGTATCACATTACACGTTCTATCAAATTTCACAGTGCTAACGAAAAATGGTTTTGGACATCTGGGCGTTATGCAGTAAAGTGTATGGGTCACAGGCGAGTTATACCCTGGGGCAGGGGAGGAGTCATCTTCCTCCTCCCTCCCCCCTGTTCTTCTAGGATAGTGGCACTGAGGCTGCTAGGCTTAACAAAGCTTCATAGAGGATAAATCTACACTCCAACCTGAGGACCTTGGGTCCCTATCTTCACACTGCATCTGGGAAGGCTTACACAGGCCACGGTACTTTAATAAAGGGAATGTCTTACTATCTCCAACTATGGGACCTTTAAATATAGATGTGCATGCCTGCATGTGTGCATGAGTGCGTGTGTGAGAGATGTCATATAGGTTTTCATTTAGATTTCACTAGTTACTGGACGGCATAATTAATAATTGTTTCTTAGGGTTTTTCATGCCACATCTAGTTAGAAAGGAAGGTGTTTTCCACATTGACTTTCAGGGGTAAAAAACTTGCCTCCCTGATTCCCTATTCTCAGTCAAATTCCCACAGACGACCTCTGCAAGGCTCACTTCCCTGGTTCCCCCCTCGTTAGAGTCCCGTTTCTCACCCACGGTGGCTGTCAGGACCCTAGGCTGCTACCTCTGAATAGACCCAGCTGGGTGAATTAATGTCTGTCCAGTAACTCGAACCAGCAGTGACTTCATCTCAAAACTTTCCAAGTAGCACAGGTCAGAGCGTGAGTGTGGCCGAAAGTAATGGTGTTCCCAGAAAAGTGAGAAGGTGGTGGCCGAGCGTCAGCCAAAAACTATGACTGGGCTGAGAGCCGAGGAGCACAGTTGATAAAGTAAAATTCCAGCAGATCCCACGGAAAGGCAAAGCTTCCTGCTACAATGCTGTGTTTGTCCTTCGAAGGCTAAGTGCACTAACAAACCCACAGCACCGAGCCAAGGTGCCACTATACTGGGAGGCTTACTGAAGCCTAGACAGGGAAACAAAGTATGGGGGCAAACATGTATAGAAAGATACTTTCTAAAATGAGCTAAACGATTAGCATTTTAAATACTGGCATGGTACTTAGTAGATACAATCTGTATTAAAGTTAGCAGAGTAACTGATAATCTCATCTACTACTAACAGAAAATAGGGAGGGTCGCCCAAAGATTAACTCATGTCTGGTGACATGGCTTTAAGGCAATGACCCATACACTGAAAAGGGAATTTCAAAGTGAGTGTGAAAGCAGCTTCCCTATGGCTACTGGTGATGGTCAGGGATGGCTGTGAGGGTCAGCCAGAGCGTGGGAAGTTATGCACCCACCACCTCTGGAAGGGCTGCGCTAGGCGCTCAGGGGCTTCAACTGTTGGCTTGCTTTGGTTTTCTGTTTCCTGATGAAAGTTGACATTTCTCATGCACATTTCCTATTCCGGGTTCATGAAAGGAATCAACTTCCAACACCCAAGGAGTCAGGAAATCTAAGAAGGTGCAATGAGAGCGTTGGCTTCCCTCTCCTCCCTTTTCTGAGGGCAGGAACCCATGGAGGCTATGCTAAGCCCAGGGCCCAGAAGGTATTTTATAAGGATACCCGCTCACTGTGGCCTGCAGCTGTCTCTGGGGCACACCCTATGGCTCCAGGGGAATCAAAGCTGCTCAGACCCCTCGCTTCCTCCTGCCTGGCTTCTTGTTCCAGCAAAGAGACTGGAATTCTTTCATTCTTTTCTCCCATGCTCCCTGTCATTGACCACTAGATAAAACATGGGGTAAACTCTCCCCATGAGACAGGAAGAAACAGACGAGCTAGAGAGAGCCCACTAGAGTTTCTACTGGAAAATTTTTTGAAATGCCTCACCTGTTCGTGGGTTGGTTCTTAAAGGATAAGGCAAAAAAAAGTCCAGTGTTGCTGGTCATATTTTAAAATTGAAAACATAACCTTTTTACATATATTAAAAATAGATAAAAAGGTAGTTTTTCAAGAAAGTTATGAATTGACTGTGTAAGAAAACTAAGATTCCTTGGCTCCTAAGGCACGGCAGAGCTGAGACTTGCATTGGGTACAGGACTTGGAGGGACACATATTCTAGGGCTGTAATGTATGTCAATAAACAACGGAGTACCCAAGCATGGCCAAGTTGACGCCTTACCCTCCAGTATGGCTGCTCTTAGGAAGGGTTCCTGGGTAGCAGTAGACAATGGCATTGTTACAGGATACTTCCCCAGGGACATTCATTCTAGACCAAACATACATTCTGGACACTTCTAGATAGATTGGCCCTCGTCTCAGCCCACAGTCACAGAACCAGGCTAATTAGCACAGTGCTGCTCCTAATGCAAGTCCACTTTAGCACAAATAATTCAATCAGTCTTCCAGTGCTGGAGGAAAAGGGCACTACTGCTGCTCTGCCTGTCCAGCAGGAGATGGGGACGGGGCAAAGGCCCTCAAGACAGCAACAGGCATATACTGCATACTTCCCTTTTCCAGTGCCTCAAGGGACTTGAGGAACAAGACAGGGCATCCTCAGGGAAGGCTTGCCCCAAAATCCTAAGGTTGGGAACTATCAGGATATACAGAAACCATAGACAGGCAATGTCTGTTGGTAGATGCATAGCCCTAGCAAAACTGACCAGACCCAGCTCCAGTGATAGCTGAGAACAACAAAAACTTAGCGTGTCCACCTGGCGTAGTTTCAGGCCTGAGATGTAGCTCAGTTGGCAGAGTGCTGGCTCACACAAAGCCTGCGTGAACCAGGTTTGGTGCCTTACAGCTGCAGCACGTCACAAGATCAGACACTCAAGATCACCTGTGGGGTACAGAGTGAATGAAAGACCAGCCTGGGCTACATGAGACCCTGTCTCAAAATTAAGTAAAATATTTTAAAAAGCATAATAAACAAATTGTCTGGTACATTTTCAATATATGCAACTGTACTCGATCACTAATAAAAAAAAAAAAAAAACAGCCTCCCCCACAGCCCCTGCTGTGGGTCAGAAAGAGAAGTATGGGACATGAATGTGTTCGCCTGGGGAGCACCTCCTTAACCCAGGGAGCACGTCCTTAACCACTCTTGGTAGTGTTCTCCATACTATCTCTTAAGCTCTACTTCCCTGTCCAGCCTTGATCAGGACTGCCTAACTGACCATTCTATGAGGCAAATATCTTGTGTGGACCCTGCAGTCCCAACACCAATAGCTGCACTGGCTCTCCTCTTCTGTCCAAGATGTGGGCCCAGAAGAAGTTAGCCTAGCTTTTTTTTTTTTTTTTTTTATTGCCTGCTATACCTGCTCCTGGCTTAGGTGATTGGCTGCCAGGTCTAGCTAGGGCTGCAGTGTCTGGCAGCTTAGCAGAAGGCCTGGAGTGGGTGGGACAAGAAGCAGCTCCCCTGGGAGTCAAGAGGAAGAAACTAGAAACAACCATTGAACATCTATTTAAAGCCTGGAAGCATTTGTGGAAGCCATTTCTATTATTGTTGAAAAGATGCAAATTTGGTTTAAAAAAAAATCAGCTGTATGGCTCCAGGCTGTTTCTCAGGTGCCCTGATTCCTAATAGGAACTGAGGCATTAGTGTAAGTCACCAGCAAGGCCAAGTTCACGTTGCTCAGAGGTAGCCCCAAACCAAACTCCTCCAAATACTGCAGAAGAAGATTTGTTATCTCAGGAAGGCAGTTCTTCCAATGAAACCAGGAAAGAAAAGAGCATCCTTAAAGCTGGTTCCAGGGTAGCAAAAGCCAAGCCCACCACCACAGGGCGTGAAGAAGACTGTTGCCTGCTGCAGCCTCTGAGAGGAGGCATCTCCTTTGTTATAGAATGAAAAACAATTTAGGCTAAAATATATATTTTACAGGGCCATTTAACTTTCATATCAAATGTTCCTTCAGACACTCATGAACACTCTGATCCACGGAGGAAGGGCATAAGCTTAGCCATTGGTTTTCATATAGGACCCACTGCCTATGGGAAACCCCATTGCTCCAGCAGATGCTGTAAACTTTCCAAATCCACTATAAACAAAAGCATCATCCAAGTCTATGGATGGCCTCAGCTTCAACAACCTCCTAGCCCCCCAATTCTAGTTGGCATAAATTCTGGGACAAACTAACCAAATGTTTTAGCATGCCGATAAATTTCATGCAGGTAGTTATTTGTTGTGCCTGCATCACATGTAGTTTTTTTTTTTAATAATACAGTTGCTGGGAACCCAAAATACCACCATCTATAAACTCAATAGTTTATCATCTTGTGACTATAAATCTTATATTAAAACCTTAGCCCCATAGGAGTGGGGCATAAAGTGGTAGTTTGGTCAAGAGCTTTGAGCATTGTAATACAGAATGTCTATAAAATATTTTACTGTGTTTTCATGTACAGTGAATCTGAAATAAGTTTAATGAGGAAACAAAAATGTAGGGAGATTAGAAATTGTCATTCATTACAAATTGTCATTCGATTCCTTTCTTGACAGTACTCTGCTCACACTGGCTCCCTTATACCTCTTTCCTTTTTATGCAGCAGAAGATGGACAAGCCCCAAATTAAGAATATAGTTTCAGGTCACTCAGTTTGGCTTGTAGCTTGGCAAAAACTGAACTGAAATAGGTCATGTGTGTGTGTATGCGTGTGTGTGTGTACGTGTGCGTGTGCGTGTGTTGGGGGAATGTCTGAGTGCTTGCTTGTATGTCTTTGCTACAACAGACACACAGGCATGAGAAACCCGTAAAAGCCATTTGGACACTGCTCTGTTGATAACGTGTGCATTTAGCTTTCTTTCATTTTTCCCTCAGAGGTCGGAAAGGATGCTGTTATTTTCAAAATACTGTAAAAAACATCACTACAAATTGCTTTGCTTGTCTACCTATGTATGTTACGCTGAACAAAATAAGAGAAGGGACCCTTCATCATGAAACACTTTTTTTGTTTTTCATTTTCTGTAACAACATGAAAATCTCTGTGTGACAAGAAGTCTGGTAGTTCACTCTTTCATTTATAATTTAACCACAGCCTATATAGCATAATCCAAAAAATATGGGCCATGATTAGTGTAAAAATCAAACACAGAATACTCTAAGAACAAAACAAACCAAAAAAAAGAGGCGAGAAAGAAAACCTTGCAGGCTTAGGAATATATGTGGTATGTCTTTAATACTCCATTTTAAACTACCTAATTGTGTTTTTAAGCTTCGGTTCCTGTAATTTTGCAAGATGAGGCATTCCAGTGAGAAAACATATGGCGTGGGAGTTTTAAACCACACAGCAAGACTGCATCATAGACTTAGCTGCTATTTCGGTGTCACAAAAATCCACTGCTGAATTTATCCAGTCACCCATTAAAGAAAGAAAAGAATTAAAGGAAAAGGGGCTTTGGAAATCCCCAAGAAGGAGTGAAATATGTTATGGAGTTCAAAAGAGAAAGGCAGTGGGGCTGCAGACCTGCTTACAAGCCCAACAAATGGCAATTAGCAGCTGGCGGCTGGGAGGGCATTTGCAAGGACTCAGGAAGCCACAGAGATCCCAGCTGGCCGGGCCACCTCCACCCTGCCCACCTTCACCACTCAGCTAGGCAAGATGGCCCTGCTGTGACCCCCACAACAGTCACCTTTCACTTTGTTCCTGGATGGGTAGGCCGGCAAGAAGATACTATGTAGCTAGGCTGGTGAACAGGTGCAGAGGCCAGAGAAGGCTGGCTTTTATCTTCAAAGTGTTTTTGTAATTGCCACTTTAAGAAAAAAAAAAGTAGCTTTCACTAAGGGCAACTGACTTACATGGATCTTTTTAATGGGGGGGAGGGGTAACACGGAGGTGCTGGCATTGACAATGTAAATGTCATGAAAAACTTACAGGCACAAACTTTAGCTCTTACAAGAAATAGCTATTAAGAGATTCTAAGCCCTTCTAAATAGTGTTCTCATTGTAAGCAACTACTCAGCTCTATAGACGTACTGAGTGCAGATGGGTGTGCATATGTGTGCATGTGTGTATGTGCATGTGTGAGAGCCCTCAGGCTCCCGGGCACACAGGGGAATCAGAGTGGGGGCAGGGGCACGGAGACACGAAGCCATGTATATCATTATTCAAATTACAATCAGGTTTGCCCTTAAATTACACTGCTGTCTCTTATCAGAAATTGTTTCCTATACTATAATATACTGCAATAAGTGGACATTAATTAATGCTAAATTACAATGGAATTACATATTATATCCACATGAATACAGAATGACTCTATTACGAATAATATTATTACAGTAAATATTAAAGGACTTGCATGGGGTTTGTCACTAATTACAAAGTGTTGACAACCACATATGACCTTAAGTTAATATGAACTTTTAACTCTAACAGCCTCGGAGAAGCCTGGATGGATGCGGCAGGAGACAGGAGTGAAGCTGAGCCTCTGAGCTGTGGGTCACAGCTCTCTTGGAAGCCTGATTTATTCCTGGGGCAGAGGTGGCTCCTGGCTGGGATCCCTTTCCAACCCCCTTCCCAGCAGAGCCCTGAATGGCTCCTCAGCTCAGCTAAGAGGTTTTTTAAAAATTCAGGTACAGCCTAGAAAGCCAGAAACTCTTATTTTGGTGGATGGTCATTTTGTCTTCAGAGAGGAAAAAAAAAATACCGAAAGGGGGGAAAAAGAAAAAAGAAAAGAAAAGAAAAGAAAAGAAAAGAAAAGAAAAGAAAAGAAAAGAAAAGAAAAGAAAAGAGACCCTAAGCCTTTCCCCTTTCCTGCTAAAAGGGTCTGAAAACACCCTGGTGTCTTTTTTTTTTTTCCCCTGCAAGGCAAAAGGGAGTGGGAACCCTATAAGGTGTTAATCTTGATAATTAGGGCACAAAAGCAATTAGAGGTCTAAGAACCTTAAGACCCAGAATGCGTCCTTTTTGTTTATTTGCTTACCTTATTAAGTTAAATATCTGTCTGAATTAATCGCTAATGAACTCGAAGAGGGCTCAATCGCAGCAGCTTAATGAACAGCGTGTCGCTTACGTTTTACAGGGTCCCAAATCATGGAAGACTGCAAGCCAACTTGCAGTTCAAAATTACTTTTCTGCCCAATTTTCTGTTTGCAAAGCAGTAAATTATTTACATTTATTGTGCTTATTTAAGCACTTAAATGACTGTGGGTGGATACAGGCACATTTAAAAAATATAGAACCATTACGCAACCCCACTGCTAAGAATTCCTGTTATTTTCCCCCAAAGACTGTGGCTTCTACTTTTCTAATCTCTCTTTTGCAACAATTCATGAAAAAGCCCATTATTACATTGAACATGCTTTAATAAGTTATTTATTATTTAACATACTTTAAGAGGCAGGGACATAGAACTTCTATTACATGCTAAGAACAGTCTCTTTCATACTTATCCAGTTACCTGGATGTAAACACTTAAGTTTCCAGGGTGAAATCACGCTTGCGTCAGAAACAAATAAGAAGGTGCTTTCCACCGCCAATCATGTCATAAACGTTGATATTTGAAGAGATCTATTATGTTAATTATTGTCTTTGGAAATTGTTATTTTAGTAGATGTGTTTCCTTTAAGGGTTATTAATTTGAAACCAGTGGCTGAGATTTTTTTTTTTTTGAACTGTGCAGCTGGTCTCATGCACAAATCCACTGTCTTAAGTTGCACTTAAATGTGCAGAGAGGCCGCCCGTAGGCTTGTAGGAAGTACTCCCGAATGCTCTCAGCCCGCTGGCAGGAGCTCCAGCTACATCACCAGCAGCAATTGACTGATGCCAAACCAATAGATGGTCCAGATTTGTCAAAAGGGGGGTCAAGACTGCAGAACAAATGATTCAAGAAGGGAATAGCAGATACCTTAATGCTAGCTAGGGATGAAGGAAAAGAAAGGCACGCTGACAAAGGGAGGGAAAACCCAGGCTGTTCTGTTGTTACATGAGGTTCAGCTTATTCAAGGATTCCCCTTCAACTCTCCTAGGTTATAGCATCGAAAACTGCTGTGATTTCAGATACAGAGAGAACCCTGTATCAAGTTTCTCTGTGGATTGGTTGTGCTCACAAGCACAGCTCAGTTCTGTGCCCCATCTTACTGTAGCTCACATCCTGAATAGCATGAAATGGGAATAGTTTTCAAAAGCAATAATTTCAAGCAGTGTGTGTGTGTGTGTGTGTGTGTGTGTGTGTGTGTGTGTGTGTGTTAACATGAGCACCTGTACATGAACACAGGCATGCACAAAACCAGCTACTTTTGCTGTCCAGACTTGACTGTGTGGTTGTATTTTCCCAAATGATACCAGGAGCAGTGTAACAATCTACTGTTAAAAGCCCCCATGCTATTCATAAGAGATTATACTGGAGTAAACATCACTATAGCAATAATGATTTAATTAAAAGAATTAGGCATAGTTAAAAGAGCCCATTCTTTTGGTGGGGGTAGGAAGAAAAAAAAATCAATGACACAGTCTATAGTCCAAAATGGGGCGAAGCATTTTACTGTGATCAAACGCAGGCAATCTAGTATGTATCTGAAGTCCTCTGGTCTTTGTTACTTAATGTGATGTGGAAGATCAAAGATGCATGCGGTATGTGTTCCAGGGTTCCAGCTGAGCTGCTGTCAGGCATTAAGCTTCCCCCCCCCCCAAGTTGGTGATCATTCCACCTTACTCATGTGAAAGTGTCTCCATTAAGCTGAACGAGCCCCCCAAACCTGGCAAGTGTTTTGTGTGGGATTTTCCTCATCCCACCTGAAGATGTTGGTAGAGCAGACTTTTGCATCCTGATTTGCTTACAACTGGTTTAGTGCATCCTCCTCGTACCCCCAACCCCTTTCCCAAATCCAGAGATACTGTGGATCTGT